>NW_027644769.1:185000-226150 GCF_032717465.1 Coenobita brevimanus | reverse complement strand
ATGGGAAAATAATAATCAGCAGTGCACAATAATTCCAGCCTGCAGTCCACTGGGTTCACGTTTCAGATGAACTACTATTACTACTACTAAACAGTCCAGTATTATATCTTCATAGGGCGTGGGTGAGTGCACGGAAAGCATTTTGTATTTTATCTGGGCCATAAATTGAGGAAAGAACCCCCCCCCCTTGTAACTCTCTCTCTGTGACATCCCATCTCCCCTTATCACACCTGTCTCCCCTTAATACTCTCTCTCTCCTTATATGTACCCCTCTCTCTCTCTCTTTCACCCCATCTCTCTTTATACGTACATTCCCCCCCCCTCTCTCACCCCATCTCCCCTTATACGTACATTCCCCCCCCTCTCTCTCTCTCACCCCATCTCTCCTTATATGTACATTCCCCCCCCCTCTCTCTCTCTCACCCCATCTCCCCTTGTACGTACATCCCCCCCTCTCTCACATCCCATCTTTCCTCATATGTACCCTCTCTCTCTCATATTCCTTTATAATACATCTCCCCTTTAACAAACACACATTCCATTTCCCCTTGTTAATTTTGTACCCTTCTCTCCTCTCTCTCACACACACGCACACATCCCATTTCCCCTTGTTGTTTGCACCTCTCTCTCTCTCTCTCACACACACACACACACACACACACAACCCCATCCTATCTCCCCTTCTATTTACCCTGCCTTCCTCTCCTGCATAAGGTGTAGGGGGTAAACTTTGAACATACGGTAAAGGTCTGACTAAACAGTGTGTAATATGTAATACTAAAGATGCCACTGCAATATAATTATTTGGTCCACAATATATTTTTTTGCATAAATTCTGTAAGTTTTGATGTCTTTCCATATGCTGATACTATTTTGCTGCCAGCTTTAGTAATGACAACTTCAGTGTTACATTGTACACTAATACTTACATTATACTGTACAGTGATACAGAACAATGGTATAACTGACTGACAATACCAACATCACATACGGCTGTACTCCAAACAGTACTTAGCACAAAGTCAGAAGACTGAAAGAAATTTGGACCAAGTTAAGGCAAAAAGGGTATAGACAGGCAACTGAAACAAGATTGTAAAAATGTACACACAAGAATTTATTTTTACAAAGTAACATTCATTTACTATACACGTATGGTACATGGCTATACTCTCTTCACCTTAACCTGGCCGAATTTTCATAATTTTGTGGCTGAAATACTTGTTCAATGCCAGAAACATCTTTTTCACAGCACTTCCTCATGAAACACAATATTCTAGGTAATGTCTTGTTACAAGTACTGTACAGTGGTAATGGAAAAGATGTTAATTTTAGGCCAAGTTAGAGTGCCGGTAAAAACTGTATAGTAATATTAGTTGTGCATTGAGACAAACTATTATTCTGACATTGAAGCCTTTGTGGATCCATTTTATATTATCTTATTCAGGCCATCACAAGAAACTAATGGCAAACTGACTGGCTTTTGCAGTGTTGTCTCTAAAAGCAAACATTTTATGCTCCAAACTGAATGACCTCTGTACAAGTTTAATGTGAAGTACAGTACTTAAAAGCTACTTTAATTTTTGCCTGCATGCATCAGTGGCTTAGCATCAATTAACTACCAGTAATATCTATCTATCTATCTACTGCCAGATGCCTCAATCCCGTTCGGGGTGGCCACAAACAAATTGCCTCCACGTCGCCCTGTCCCCCGCCATTTCGCTGCCCTGCTTCCAACTCACACTACCAGTAATAGCTTTAAAATATTGTTCACCTGATGCAAAGGTTAATAGAAATTGACATAATGGAGCATTTAGAAAAAGGTCCACTGATCCAGCTCTACTCATGTGTGTCTAAGAAACATGTTAAGCTTTGAGCACATTTGTTCTTTTTATATGTATTACAGGCCTAACCTGGGATTAAAAAAAAAATTATCTCTTGCCAGATGCCTCAATCCCATACGGGGTGGCCACAAATTGCCTCCACATCGCCTTGTCCTCCGCCATTTCACTGCCCTGCTCCCAGTTCAATCACCCCTCTCTCATATACCTCTCCACCCCATCCCTCCATCTCATCCTCGGCCTCCCCCTCCACCTCACTCACATACACTCTCCTCATCAGTCTCTCACCCTTCATTCTCTCCACATGGCCAAACCACCTCAATATGTTCCTCCTGATGCTTCCTATTACATCCACAGCCACACCACAACACTCCTTTATATCCTCATTTGTCAGCCTGTCTCTCCATGTGACTCCACAGGCTCCTCTTAAATAACTCATTTCCACTGCTCTCACTCTTGACTTGTGTCCTTCCAACAACGTCCAAGCTTCACTTCCATACGTTAGAGTTGGTATCACAATACTGTCCCGTAGTAACTTTTTCACTTCCATGCTCACTTCCCTGTTTCTTATCACTGCTTTCAAGGAACCAGCAACTTTCTTCCTTGTTGCACCATTTCAAGCACTTCACCCTCCAAACTTCCATCCTTACTCATCACACTACCCAAGTACCTAAACATACTCACATTTTCCAATTCCTCACCATCCAACCTCACAGTACATTCATTGTACTTCACCTCTCTCAAAGACCAACACTTTACTCTTCCCTACATTCACCTTTAGATTCCATTTCTTACACACTCTCTCAAACTCATCCACCAAGCCTTGCAGCTCCCCTTCGTCTTCACTCAACAACACAGTATCATCTGCAAACAACAGTACAGGGAGTTTCCAAACACTACCCTCTCTCACCTGGGCCACTCCAACATCCACTGCCCTACCTTGTACCTCTTTTATTACCCCATCCATGTACAGATTGAACAACCATGGAGACATGACACATCCCTGTTTCAACCCAACCTTCAAAGAGAAAAATTCACTCAGTTCACCATCCACACGCACTGCAGCCTTCGCACCATCATACACACTCTTCACAGCATTCAACAACTTCCCATCTACTCCATATATTCTTAACACTTTCCACAATCCTTGTCTATCCACCCTGTCATATGCTTTCTCCAAATCCATGAAAGCCGCATACAACTTCTTTCCCATCTCTAGAAACTTTTCCACTAAAGATCTAAGAATGAATATCTGATCTACACAACCTCTTCCCTTCCTAAAGCCTCCCTGTTCTTCTCCAACTAATTCCTCTGTTCTTTCTCTAACTCTGTCTATAAGTATCCTACCATACACTTTTCCTGTTACACTAAAGCCCTGTCCACACGAGTGGGCAATGCCTGCGGGCACAAGTGAGCAGTTTGCCTGTTGACGGGCTCCCTGCTTGTGCCCGCGGGCAAATGCGTGGCAATCTAAGCATTTGCCCGCGGGCACAAGCGGTGAGCCCGTCAACAGGCAAACTGCTCGCTTGTGCCCGCGGGCATTGCCCGCTCGTGTGGACAGGGGTTAAGAAGACAAATGCCCCTATGATTACCACACACTTCTTTTTCCCTTTTTCCTTTGTACAAGGGAATAATTATACCTGACTTCCAATCCTCCGAGACTCTACCTTCCTCCCAGGCCAATCTGCACATCTTCCACATCCATTCTACTACTATCTCTCCCCCATGCTTCAGCATTTCACCACACACTCCATCAATTCCTGGGGCTTTCCCTGATTTAACTTTCTTCATTGCTTCCACAACTTCTATCCTACTGATTTCTTCCTGTCTTCTCACCTCCCTCCTTCTCCCAGCCATTCCCCAGCCACTTATACTCGCATTACTTCCATCCTCTATGTTCAACAATTCCTTAAAGTGTTCTCTCCATCTGCTCACTTTTCTCCCTTCTCCACTAGTAATCTACCATTTTTATCTTTCACTCCCCTGCTAACTTCACTTCCACCCTGTCTTACTCTTTTCACCTCTTTCCAGAACATTTTCTTACAGTCCCTCCACTTTACACTCAAATTCCTTCCAAATTCCTCATCCACTTTCTTCATACTAATCTTTTCACCTCTCTCTTTCTTTCTACATATAACTCTCTCTTCCGCCTCTCAACTTCTTCCACGCCCCTATTTCTCATCCATTCATTGTATGTTTTCTTCTTTTGTGCCACAGCCTGTCTCACCTCTTCAGTCCACCACGCTGTTCCTTGCACCCCCCTCCATCTTCTCTTCACCCCACACACCACATCACATGCTGCACATATTTCTTCTGTGAATATTTTGCACACACCTTCCACGTCCCCCATCTGCTCCAATTTATATTTACCATTTATATGTACAGCACACACCTACAGTACAGTAAGTGCATGACCACTGTCTACCTATGGTCAATAAATAAAACTTCGGCAAGTGATGTTATGACGGATGATGGAAGCTGTGAGTTGCGGAGCTTGGACAACAGGAACAGTGGATTGCTGCAGCCTGGTAGGGAAAGAGAAACTGTTACTAGAGTAATAAGCAAAATAACTGCTTAGGAAGAGATACAGTATTAGGAAGTTTCCATAACTGATGACAACATGGGACATAGTTTTTTGCCCCAGCCCAATCCTACATCACACCCAACTTTTTTTTTTTTTTTTTTTTTTTTTTTTTTTTTTTTTTTAAATCAGCACAATAAGAAATATTATCATGGTTGGTGGGGACACTCACCATCCACTCACTTGTTGTTATGCTGCTCTAGGGTGACTGCCTATTCCCGTCTTCCTTCCTCTTCTTTCATTCCTTCATTCTTTCCTCTTCCTTCTATCTATGGGTGATTCTACACTGAGTGACAAGCCAAATGGTTTCCTGTACACCAGGAAACCATTTACTATACTGGGTGGAGTCTTTATGTTTCTGGATCCTACCTAACCCAATCTCTTTTAGTGAAGTTAGTGTAGTAAAGATTATTATTAAGAAAATAATAAATAAATAATCATCCATCCATCATCCAATCCTATGTTGTCCCATTAGGAGCATAGAAGCCCGGGGCTAGGCACGTTGGTCCTGACATTTAAGATGAGAGTGACCAGTCTCACTCATCCTTGAGTAGTGTTACATAAGCATTAAACCCTAACCACCCCTTCGATATAAACCTGCACTGGCTCAATCCGATTGAAGTGCCTTAACAACTCACAAAACCACCAGGCACCATAATATGGTTACCACCCAGCATAGTAAATGGTTTCCTGGTGTACAGGAAACCATTTGGCTTGTCACTCAGTGTAGAGTTACCCATAGGCAGAAGGAAGAGGAAAGACTCTGGGTGAGTGGCAGGATTGGAGGAAGGGGGGATGGCTAAGGCCCATAGTCTCCTCAGTTAAAGAAACTCCCTAGTATCTTTCCTAAATGATTATTCTGCTTATTACTCCTTACTATCCTCTTGCGTCATTTAAATCATTACAATACCTCCGTACTCAGCATAACTGGCATACAAATTGATACTAACCAGCTCTATCCACAAACAAACAGGTAAGGAAAAGATGCTAGACAGCTTCCTTAACTGATAAGAATTCAGAACTAGGAGCTATGCTAAAACAACAACTAATGCAATTTTGTGGCCTATTACACAGGCAGCTGGAGCTACTCGGTGCCAACGAGGCAACGGTTACCAGCCTCACTTGCCCACCCCTCAGATGAAACCATTACAGCCTCCATCCAGCTGGAGCACCTTAACCCACTAAACCACCACCAGGACAGCAAATGACATGGGATATAGCAAACCATTTCACTTGTCACTCAGGGGCACTACATGAGAGAGAGACACTGCATCAAGGAGTCAGGAGGAGATGGGGACAACATCAAGCAGAGAGAGGAGGGATGGGGACTACAGCAAATAAGGAGGAGGGATGGGGACAACAGCAAATAAGGAGGGGGGATGAGGATGGGGACTACAAGTACAGAGAGAGGATGGGGACTACATCAAATAGAGAGGGGGGATGGGGTCTATATCAGGCAGGCACTGAATGGGGGAAGAGAGGGGGGGGTCACTATCAAGTGGTAGGGGGAGAGGGGAGTGGATAACGAAAAGGGAGGAAGGGAGAGAGGATGACTGCACCCCCACCTTGCACTACTATTACAATTATTATTATAAGTGGGGCTGGGTGGAAGGGACTATGCTGAGTGAAGGAAGAGTCAAAAGGGAGATGGGATAACTGCTCCCCATCCTTCCACTATTATTATTATTTTAATAATAATAGTTATTATTATTATTATGAGTGGGTGGGGGGACTACACTGAGTGGGGAAGAGATAGACAAAAGGGAGTGAGGATGATTGCTCCCCCACCTTCCACTATTATAATTATTATTTTTCATCCATCCGTCCATCATCCAATCCTACGTTGCCCCATGAGGAGCGTAGGAGCCCGGGGCTAGGCAGTTGGTCCTGACATTTAAGATGAGAGTGACCAGCCTCACTCATCCCTGAGTGGCATTACGTGAGCAATAAACCCCAACCATCCCTTAGATATAAACCTTCACCAGTTCAATCCGATTGGAGCACAATAATTACCTACTAAACCACCAGACGCCAAAATTTGGTAATATGGTTACCACCCAGCGTAGTAAATGGTTTCCTGGTGTACAGGAAACCATTTGGCTTGTCACTCAGTGTAGAGTCACCCACAGGCAGAAAGGAGAGGAAAGAATGAAGGAATGAAAGACAGAAGAGGGAGTGTAAAGTCACCCATAGGCAGAAGGAAGAGGAAAGAATGAAGGAAAAAAAGACAGAAGATAGAAGGAAACAAGAATGGAGGAGAGGACAGGGCAGACACCCGAGAGCAGCACTACATTGAGTGAGTGGATGGTGGGTGCCTTTTGATTAAAAAAAAAAAAAAACACCATTACTATGAATTTTACAACTTTCAAAAACAAGACAAATGATGAAGAAGGAGCAAGATAAATTTAAACAAGTGGACATTAAATGTATTTTACTTAAAATAAAAACAGCTGTAAACTTCCATACATTAATTACCTTGGGTATCAGTGGCTGTAGGATGATTAAAAAGGGTGACTATGAAGGCACACGTAGGTGTCACCTGGCAGTCCGTCTCACCCTTAAAGTAGCTGATTACTTGCCCTCACACCTCTGTTGTGAATGGGATCAAATGAATAACTCTTGATTGGTAGGATAACTTCTGGAACAAAATGGGTTAAAAAAGAATAATCATATTGTTAAAAATTGCTCTTCCATCCATTATACTGTACAACCCTTCAGTGCCCCATCAGGAGCAAGGGTGTCTGGGTCTAAGTCCAGGCTGGATTATGAGGCAAGTGATCAGTTGCTCTTTCTTCAGTAGGGAAAGTGTTGGCAGTGAGGGGGTGGAGGGAGGAGGAAGAGGCTGGAACTGAGAGAGAAGATGACAAGAATGAAGAGGAAGGAGGGAGCTGGTGCTATGAGAAAAGAGGGAGGGGGAGCTGGCATTGAGAGAGGAGAATGGAGGAGGAAGGGGCTGGCAATGTGATAGAAGGAAAGGATTAGGAGTATGGAGCTGACACACACACAGAACAGAGGAGGAAGAGGCTGGCACTGAGATGGAGAGGAGAGAAAGAGGACGAGGCTGACACAGACGGAATGGAGGAGGAATAAGGAGCTGGCACAGAGAGATAGAGAGAAAATAAGGGGTGGGCACAGAAATGAGGGAGAGGAGTAGGAGGCTACAAATGAGGTGGGGGGGGGGGAAGGAAGAGTAAGGGCAGTGCACTGAGAAAGGGGTGGGGGGAGAGTAAGGGAAGGACACTGAGAAAGGAGGGAGAGGAGAAGGTTGCAAATGAGAGAGGGGAGGGGGGAGGAAAAGGTTCTGTGACAGACAGAGGGTGATGGTGGTGGTGGTAGGGGGGGAGGGGGAAGAAACAGGGCTGGCACTGAGAAAAAAGGGGAGAAGGAAAATACTAACACTGAAGGATGAGAAAGAGAAAGAGACAGGAGGCTGGCATTCTGAGAGGAGGAGGAGTAAGGGGTTGTCACTAAGGAAGGAAGAGTAATGAAAACTGTGTTTACTGAAAAGTTACCAGTAAAGAAGTTTCAACCCTAAGAGCAATAATAAAAATTTTTCATTAAGAGGGTACCAATAAAACATTATACCTGACCCATTCAGTATGATGTCTTTTAAAATATTTATTTTCATTATCCACGGACAATTTATATTAACAGTATTTTACTCTGAAGAGAGTACTAGCAGCATCTTGGCTATGAGAAGTTCATCTCAGCTCAATTTGATAAAATTGTTAGAAGAATGAATTTTAAAAATATAAAATACATCATCATACTGAAAGGTTTATGTCCAAAGCACAAAAGCTTAAACTTTGGCAGTTTCTTTAAATATACCGTACACATTCTTGCCAGATTACTTACTTCAGCATTATATGAACCTCCAGCGATGAGGTGTCTGAAAGCCATATTTAACTCCTCCAGTTACGTCTCTTGAAATCTTGGCTGGAGGTAAAAAATAAAATAAAATAAATAATATATATACACCAATAAATAAAAGATAATTTATATAATTTTTGGCTGGGTTAAGTGTCCCCCAGATTCTGCTATCTATCCATCTACCTATCATCTAATCCTGTGTAGCCCCATGAGAAGTGTAGGAGCCAAGGGTTAGGCAAGTTGGTCCTGACATTTAGGATAAGAGTGACCAGCCTCACTCATCCCTGAGTGGCATTACATGAGCAATAAACCCCAACCATCCCTTGGATATAAACCTGCACATGCTCAATCCAATTGGAGCACCTTAATTACCTACTACACCACCAGGTGCCATAATTTCATTAGATAGCTTCCTGTATATCAGGAAACCATTTACTACGCTGGGCGGTGTAACCATATAACCAAATTATGACACTTGGTGGTTTAGTGGGTAATGAAGGTGTTCCAGTCAGACTGAGCCTGTGCTGGTTTATATCCAAGGGGTGGTTGGGGTTTACTGCTCACGTAATGCCACTCAGGGATGAGTGAGGCTGGTCACTCTCATCTTAAATGTCAGGGCCAACTTGACTAGCCCAGGGCTCCTGCGCTCCTCATGGGGCAATTATATAATAAAAACTATGCCAAAAATGACACGCCAGATTTGTCGGTAATATAAATCCAACTGACAAACTGCATCATCCAGGTATCAGTGGAGTTTTGTTACTTCGTGATAAATACACAGCTGGACACAGACAAACAAAGGTGATTGCATACAATGACAGCAAACCCAGGCAGATATGACTAACCTTGCATCATCCAGGTATTGGTGTGTGATGAGGTGTTTACCAAGAGACAGTGCTTATTTGGGCGACGCTAGAGGCCTTGTGTGTTGCTGCTGCCCCTCCACAGTGGATGATGGGCAGGCCTTGTGTGTTGCTGCTGCCCCTCCACAGTGGATGATGGGCAGGCCTTGTGTGTTGCTGCTGCCCCTCCACAGTGGATGATGGGCAGGCCTTGTGTGTTGCTGCTGCCCCTCCACAGTGAATGATGGGCAGGCCTTGTGTGTTGCTGCTGCCCCTCCACAGTGGATGATGGGCAGGCCTTGTGTGTTGCTGCTGCCCCTCCACAGTGGATGATGGGCAGGCCAGAGAATGAGGGGTGACAGAGTGGAGGAGGTGGCTGGCTCGGCTGATCAGTTTCACCGGCCACACTAACAGTCCTGCCCACTGGCTCAGATCTGATACTTGCTGAATGCCCTGTGGGATAACAAGTCACTTTAACCCCTTCTCTGCAGTTATACAGATCTTCAGTACTGTATAATCCTGGTATATACAATTTTATTCTGGCTGGGTAAATATAACAAACTGGAGAGGTCAGACACACCACTAGAACTGCCTGTTCATACACAGCATCAAATATTTCTCCCCCAATTCCTACCTAAGAAAAGTGATGAGGTAGGATGCCCCTTCCTCCCCACCAGAGAGAGAGAGAGAGAGAGTATAACAATCACACAGCATACCCAGTGACATATGCCACAGTCATTAACACATCACCTAACAATCTGAAGTAAAGAGAGTATAACGATCCAACAGCATACCCAGTGACATAACAATCACACAGCATACCCAGTGACATAACAATCACACAGCATACCCAGTGACATATGCCACAGTCATTAACACATCACCCAAGAATCTGAAGTAATGGTTCCACCTTAAGTACAACCTGGTTAATCATCTTGCCTTTAGCACTTCTTAACTGCTTCTGTAACATCTACACTTATAAACTATTAATCACTCTACTTTTTCTCTACCATCCACACATGCAGTACTCAAAATGACATTGTGGTTACTCATACAAAAGCCTAATATAAAAGGACTCGTGATGGTATGAGTAGTTATGTTTATGGAAATCCGTTCATATGAAAGAGTATAATTATAACTATCTGTCTATCTATCTATCTACTGCCAGATACCATAATTCCGAAAGGGGTGGCCATTTGACTTTGAGTTACTTGTTTTACGGAAAGGGGCACTAACCCTCCACCAACCCACGTGACACGTAGGGAGCACGTATGGGTTGGTTATATGGTTACCACCCAGCGTTGTAAATGGTTTCTTGGCTTACAGGAAACCATTTGGCTTGTCACTCAATGTAAAGCCACCTGTAAAGGAAAGAAAAGCAATAAGAAGTGACAGGAAAGATGGGAGAAATAGGAAGAGAGGAGGACAGACACAGAAAAAGAATGATAAAGGCTAAGGAAGAAGTAGGCAGCACTACATCAAGTGAGTGGATGATGGTCACCACCACCTACCACTAGAGTATTAAAGCTATGGGCAAAAATGGGGACTGGGTGTTTAACCACCACCAAGTTACACTATAATGCTATAAGTATAACAATTATGAACAAGAGTATAGGATAGTTATATCTAAAACACACAATCCAAATTAACGTATGACATAATAATGCACATCTATTGTAATGGATGCATAAAGATCCCAAGCAAGGCTATTGGAATTAAAACCACATCCTCAAACTCCTGACTCTGGCTGCTGATTGTATACAACAATTATAAAGACGAGTGAAGTAACCCTTAAAGGATAAATGCTGCTGGCAATACATAGCAATAATTTATCTTACTATTGCCACAAGCCTTAATCCTGTATGGGATGACCAGAAACAAACTGCTTCCACATTGCCCTGTCCTTTGGCTGCCCTCCCCTTAACTCATATCCTCCTCTCTCATTTATCTTTCCAGTTAATCCTCCCATCTTGCTCCTGGTCTCCCCCTCCACCTCATGCACACACACACACACTGTCCTAACCAGTCTCTCATTCTTCACCCTCCCCACATGGCTAGTAATTTATGCCCTTGATTAACCCACCAGTTCACAGAAAACTATTCCTAACATGTTACAAAAATCCAGGATACTTGATATCTTAATTCTGTCTCAACTGTTGTAATGTCTGAGGTGATATTGTACACTGGCAAGTATTTATAATGGTCCCTACCCAAGTAATAGCATGAACAAACCTCCCTAAGTTTACTAAGAAATGGTTTAGTTTTGGTTACTCTGATATTCCATCTAAATAATTTCCATATGAAATGTTTGTTAACACTGAGTGAAGACAGATGTAGTACACACGCCGTGTTACAAACAATTTAAGCTTAGTAAAGTATATAAAGAGGGATGCCTTCATGTGGTGTACTGGGCAGCTCCAATGCCAGATTTGACAAACATTCCTCAGCTCCCTCCCTATCCCCAGAAAAGTGGATGGTGAACTGAGGAGGGCAGCTGCAGCCCACAGGTCACTGGGTTCACATTGCAGATGTGCTTTAGGACACTACTACATGTGTTGTGTGGTGCTGGTGCAGGATTTGTGCATTACACTGACAATATAATAAATATCACCTGTAGTGCTGCCAGCCAGTTAGGTACGGCCTGGGGCATTCCAACAGACAGGTACTTGTACAGTATATAATAATTACACTGACAAATTATAGTAAATATCACCTGTAGTGCTGCCAGGGGGTTGGGTATGGCTGGGGCATTCCAACAGACAGGTACTTGTATACAATTGTCGTAAGTGCTGCAGTGAACCCATTTTCACTGGCCTCTTCTCTCCTCTCATTGCTGCAGCCTTCAGATGACCCCAGTGACCTGGATGATGCTGAAGATGGTTTGGTTGATGACCAGGATGACGTATTGGCTGACGCCGCTGACGATGAGGGTGATGATCCTCCACCTTGTGCATGCACCAGCTGAGCAAAGCAGCCACTGCCCTCCGTACACAGCTCTGGAGGCATTGGGAAAGATATAGTGTATGACATATAAATAAATAACTACATCAATACATCCCAACTCTTATTCAGCCATTAAGTTAAATAACTAAACTGAAGTGTCAATGAAAGTGTTAAAGTGATGCATACAAGTACAGTAATCCCTGTACTTTCCGGACATCCCCACTTACCGGACATTGTGGGCCTGGACCATCGGGACCGAAAAATGGCCAAAAAAAGAAAAAAATCCCCCCAAATCCGAATTTTTCCCCACCTGTAATTTGAAATTGCCGCGCGGTGTCAAACAGTTGCTTACACCATGGCCCCTTCACCCCTTCCTTCCTCCTTCCTGTCAGGGTTGCTGTTTGTTATTTTTCATTACCAAGTGTGGGCCAATTTGGTAATGAAAAAATCATTTGGTAATGAATCAGAATAATGTATTACCAAATGGATTTTTCACATGTATGAGGATACACAGGATGGAGATGGTGGATTGTTTGCTCTCTCCGATTAATCTGCTACCCTACATAGCGTGAAAATAATCAACATGATGTTAATTATAAGGAGAGTGATTACATGTATTTCCACTTGTATATATAATTAGTGAAGAATAAATGCTAGCTTTACGAATTTGGTAATGAAAAGTTAAATTTGGTAATGAAAGTTGAGGAGATTGGTAATGTGGCCGTTGCGATCTGGCAACTCTGTTTCTCCCTAACTTCGATTGTGAATAGATGCTTATTGCACTGGAAGCCACACGTGCTCGTTTTTTGTGAATAAACAGTGAATATACTGCAATACCTCGCCTCCAGACCACATGGGAATTTACAGTGTTGTGCAGTGTTAAGAAATTAGAACTTAGAGTGCTTAGGATCAACTGTGGAGTGCAAATTGGCAGTTTAAACTGGCAGTTAAAACTGCAGTGGTATAGTTAAGAACAATGTGCAGTGTTAAACAATTATAACTCACAGTGCAAAGAATTAAGTGTAGCACAACACTGGATTACTGTACGTGCTTCAAGAGCATTTTCACCACTGCCAAAACCTTAGAAAGGCAGCCACAAACGTGATGTAAGTACCCTGGCTGAGGTACAGTCACTGCTAATTCCTCATTCTTTGGTTCCTTTTCATTTATTTCATGCTTTATGTCCATTATTGGTGTGAACAGGGTCTTACATAGGTTTAAATAGGTGCTATGCATGTCTGGTAGGGAGTTATTTAGGTGGCTTTCAAAGTTAGGCTGGGTTAGGGTCCATAAGTACCAGTCCAGGAGGCTGGTGCCCACTATCCGGACAGGACCACTTTCCGGACGTGCCTTTGGCTCTATTACGTCAGATAGTGGAGGGATTACTGTATGTACAAGATATTCACATTAGGAAAAAAAAATATGAATGAACACCAAGATTATTACCATGAATGAACATCAAGATTATTAATAAAGTTTGCATAAAAGTACATATGAGATTTTCACATAAGGATAGGAAATAGATGAGGAACTGTACAGACTGAATATGCAAGGGGGTAAGGCAGGGTCCAGAAATAGGGAAAATAGCAAACAGGGGTACCGTAGGGTCCTGAAACATGGAAAATAGTAAATGGGGGTTAGGTAGGGTCCAGAAACATGGAAAATAGCAAATGGGGGTTAGGTAGGGTCCAGAAATATGGAAAATAGCAAATGTGGGTTAGGTAGGGTCCAGAAATATGGAAAATAGTAAATGGGGGTTAGGTAGGGTCCAGAAATATGGAAAATAGTAAATGGGGGTTAGGTAGGGTCCAGAAATATGGAAAATAGCAAATGGGGGTTAGGTAGGGTCCAGAAATATGGAAAATAGCAAATGGGGGTTAGGTAGGGTCCAGAAATATGGAAAATAGCAAATGGGGGTTAGGTAGGGTCCAGAAATATGGAAAATAGCAAATGGGGGCAAGATAGGATCCAGAATTATGGAAAAAGAAAAGTACAACAGGTAATGAGGGATTTAGAAACATGGAAAGAGGGAATATGTAAGTGGCATGATGGTGTGACTTACCCAACCATCACCTTGACCTGACAGAGGCGACCTGTGTCAGCATCTACCAGTATGACCAGTCAAGGCTCAGCGGCCAGCACACACCCAGAACACAGAAGAATCACCATCATCATTTATACCTCTTTCCCATTCCTGTAAGGGATGAGTAAAAAATAAATGAATACATAAAGTGTCTGGCCAAGTAAATGAAACACAAACATTCATTCAAGCACTATTCTAGCCCACAGAGTCCTGACTAAACCTCACAGACATAGGCATCCACACATACATAAAGGTGGGGCAGGGTACAGATAATGTTTTCAATGGACTGAAAGCACACTCATATGCCAAAACCAGCTAACTGCTTCAGAACAGTAGTTGGACAATGTTGAAAGAAAAATCTGAGACTGCTTCTGCATACTCCCTCTTATGCCTTTCTTTCCTTCATTCTTCCCTCTTTCTTCTGCCTATGGGTGACTCTACACTGGGTGCCAAGCCAAATGGTTTCCTGTACACCAGGAAACCATTTACTACGCTGGGGAGTAACCATATAACCAAACTATGGTGCCTGGTGGTTTAGTGGGTAATTAAGGTGCTCCAATCGGATTGAGCCTAGGTAGGTTTATATCTAAGGGATGGTTGGGGTTTATTGCTCACATAATGCCACTCACGGATGCGTGAAGCTGGTCACTCATCTTTAATGTCAGGAACAACTTGCCTAGCCCCAGGCTCCTATCCTCCTCATGGGGCAACACAGGATTGGATGATGGATGGATGGCTTCTGCATATTACACCTCACCTCAATATCTTTGTGTTACTGATACAACTGCGTCAATATAATTTATCATAAATGAGAATGTTAAGGCAGTGTAGTGGCAGCCCCAATTTCATCTGAAATATAAACCCTGTGGACTGCAGGCTAAAGTACCCTTTCTTCAGTAGTCCACCATCCTCCTTTTGGTAAACAGGGAGGGAGGTGAGGGAAGTTTGCATAACCAGGCAGTTGAACAGACCAGTTATATTAGTACCACCACACAAAGGCATCCCTGTACAGCACCTGTGTTAATATGGAGTATGGAACAAACTGCTAACGATGAGGTGCTAAGAATGCCATCCACAACACTGCCCATTATTTCAGACATCAATCAAGCCTTTGAAATATGTAACAAAGTCAGTGGTGTGACCTGGAGGCGGCAGCAGTTGCTGGAGTGTGTGGCCAACTTGGGGAGGCAGGCCATGAGGAGGGAAGCCACAGTCATGTTGGTGGTGGCCAGGCTGAACGTCCCACCACCAAGGAACAGCAACCCCAGGGCCAGGTGAATTACCAGGTGGCAGCCATACCTGAAAGGAAGAGAAGAATGGGTTTGCAAGTTGACCCTTTGAGTGTCAGGGTTAAGTTTAGTGGCAGCCAAAACACTAATATCTAAACAAAGCTCTATGTGGTAGCCAAAAATACTGTACATTTAAACAAGGCTCTATGTGCTAGCCAAAATACTGTATACCTAAACAAGGCTCTATGTGCTAGCCAAAATACTGTATACCTAAACAAGGCTCTATGTGCTAGCCAAAATACTGTATATCTAAACAAGGCTCTATGTGCTAGCCAAAATACTGTATACCTAAACAAGGCTCTATGTGCTAGCCAAAATACTGTATACCTAAACAAGGCTCTATGTGCTAGCCAAAATACTGTATATCTAAACAAGGTTCTATCCTCTAATCAATTAACTGAGTGCACCCAAACTGGATTATGCAACAATTCTTTCAAGATTTCACATCTTCTGGCCCCAATCCACTGGTAATGCCAACTACATATACAAATTTTACTTATATTTTCAAATATTCCATTCTTGCATTAGTCAGCCTTGATTACCAGATTGCTGCTCTTTGGCCATCTCTCCTAACATGAATAAAATTATCTAGCTGTAGCCAACATATCCTCAAGATCAAGGGGGTTAAGGCCACACAACTCATTACATTAGTAACACTAACCCAACAGCAGAAGTAGCATGACCACCGCCTGACCAGAGACGTCGGATGACAGGCACAACATCCAGATCACCCTCACCAGCCATCACCAGGGCTAGTGCCAGTAGGGATGTGTTGAGACAGGGACAGTACCAGCCATCACCAGGGACAGTACCAGCCATCACCAGGGACAGTGCCAGCCATCACCAGGGACAGTGCCAGTAGGGATGTGTTGAGACAGGGACAGTACCAGCCATCACCAGGGACAGTGCCAGTAGGGATGTGTTGAGACAGGGACAGTACCAGCCATCACCAGGGACAGTGCCAGTAGG
This sequence comes from Coenobita brevimanus, assembly GCF_032717465.1. Taxonomy (NCBI): domain Eukaryota; kingdom Metazoa; phylum Arthropoda; class Malacostraca; order Decapoda; family Coenobitidae; genus Coenobita; species Coenobita brevimanus. Next base: position 209,735 of record NW_027644769.1, on the reverse strand, counting down.
GATGTGTTGAGACAGGTTTACAAAGTTGGTTGTCCTGCCAGCTCGGTAACACTCCTGAGAAAATGATATATCTGTTAGCTGGTCTATGTCATCCTTTCTCACTCATTAATAATAAAAAATGACTTGTGATGGATGGATGGACTTGTGAATAGAGTAATGATGAGTATTTGTGGAGGGGGCTCAGACAGCTAACATGTATAATTACTCAAGCTAATACACAAGCAAGGCACTAAAGAAGGATGCCTTCATGTGATCTGGGCAGCTCAAAGGCCTGGTTATACAATCGTCCCTCAACTACTTCTTTATCCTCTCAAAATGAGACTGGTGGACTGTAGAAAGGGAACTTAAGTCTGTAGTCCACTGGGTTCACATTTCAGAAGAACCTGGGGCTAGAACTACTACTACTACTCACAAGAAAACTCATCATCTAAAGCTACACAGCTAAATTAAATAAATCCATATATCTATCTATTGCCTGACACCTCAATCTCATAACGGGCGGCCACAAACAAATCGCCTCCATGTCACCCTGTTCCCCACCATTTCACTGCCTTGCTCCCAGTTCACACACCCCTCTCTCATATACCTCTCCACTCCATCCCTCCATCTCATCCCACTGAAATTTACCTCTTAGTGAAGTCTGTGAACATAGTGGTGTATTTCCATAGTACATCAAAGGCCTGGTTATTACTTGACCCAGCCAACCTGAGGCCAGCACCAGCCAGGCCCTGCCAGTATGTTGTGGTAGGCCTGTCAATGCAACCACAGGGCAAATCATATACAAATACCTACATCCAAACACAAACACACAACCAACACTGCATACATTTCATCTGATACATAATGATAAATATAGTTCATTTTGTACACCATGTAACTCTGCTGCTATTTTGTTACATTACGCTAAACATGGTAGTAGGTGGGGGTGCCCATCATCCACTCATTTGATGCAGTGCTGCCTACTGCTTCCCTGATGTCTACCATTCTTTTTCTGTGTCTGTCCTCGTCTCTTCCTATTTCTCTCATCTGTGCCACCACTATTTAGTACTCTTCCTTCCACTTGATGTAGCTTTACACTGAGTGACAAGCCAAATAATTTCCTGTTACTCAGGGACCATTTACAATTATTTTATAAATATAGGGAAAGATATGGCACAAACAATCACAGCACCACCCACCATCTTTTACATGTATCTTGGAAACAGAAACACAAATGATCTAACACTCCCTCCCACTTCATAAGGTGAAATTCTTAATATCTTCCAGCAGTTTAAAATTACAGCACCAGGGTATGATGATATCCCTATGAGCATTATCAAGGAAGTTGCCTCGATTATTATTCCTATCATTCTGCATCTATGTAACTCTACTATCGGGAACCTTCCCAGAAAAGCTTAAAACTGCCAAAGTTATCCCCATTTACAAATCAGGTGATACAAAATTAATGAGTAACTATCGGCCGGTGTCAGTTTTGCCAACACTGAGCAAAATATTAGAGAAATTAGTTTATAATAAACCTGATGAATTTTATACCTACGATACCATCATTTGTAACTCCCAATTTGGTTTTCGTAAGAACAGAACTGAGACAGCACTTCTGACACTTACTGATGATATTATAAATGCAATGGATGACAAAGACTTTACTATGGCCATATTTCCTGATTTATCAAAAGCTTTTGATACAGCTGAATGCCATATCCTCCTCTCTAAGCTTCAACATTATGGGATAAGAGGTAAAGGGTTTCAATCTTACTTAACAAACCGACAACAACATCCACTGTCCTACCTTGTAACTCTTTTATAACACCATCCATGTACAGACTGAACAACCATGGAGACATGACACATCCCTGTTTCAATCCAACCTTCAAACAGAAAAATTCACTCAGTTCACCATCCACATGCACTGCAGCCTTCGCACCATCATACATACTCTTCACAGCATTCAACAACTTCCCATCTACTCCATATATTCTTAACACTTTCCACAATCCTTGTCTATCCACCCTGTCATGTGCTTTCTCCAAATCCATGAAAGCCGCATACAACTTCTTTCCCCTCTCCAGAAACTTTTCCACTAAAGACCTAAGAATGAATATCTGATCTACACAACCTCTTCCCTTCCTAAAGCCTCCCTGTTCTTCTCCAACTAATTCCTCACACATCAGGTTCATATTATTTTTTTAGTTATGGAAGCTCCCCAACTCCTCTGCCTTAGCGATTTATTTTGGGATATAGCTGGTCGATATCCTTTTGTGGGTTATTTATAGAGTATGGTGGTAATGATGGGATTTTTGTAACAGTGAAGTAAGGTGTAATAAACAAAATAAATTACTTAGGAAGAGATGTTAGGTAGCTTGATGCTGAGTATGGTGATAGCTACTGGAAGAATTTATGCACCACAGAAGAGGAGATTAACGTGTAATAAACAAAATGAACTGCTTAGGAAGAGATGTTAGAGAGCTTTAGCCTATGCACAGTATGGTAATACTGAAAGAATTTAATACAGAAGAGGACCGTAAGATCGTTTCGTTTTCGTTTCGTTTTTAAAGGCTCCAACATGCTTGCATGTGTCGGCCTTGGCCACCTAATGGCAGCTCTCCACGCTGTACGATGTAATAGGCAAAATAAATCACTTAGGAAGAGGTGTTAGGGAGCTTCCTTAACCAACGGGAATACTGACCAATCTTCTATACTCAACAGAATAAAATCATTAGACATCAGGTGATCAGAATCCTCGACTTGTCCTAAGCATGAGAGGGTTAGAAATACACAGGACAAACTGACCACAGCTCCAAAGAAGGTTAATGTAAGCTTCCTGATGCACTGCAGGCAGATTTTTTTTTTTTTTTTTTTTTTTTTAATGCAAGGAAGAAGGAACCAAAGGCCAGGAGCCCACAAACTACTCCCTCCAAGGAAAAACAAACACAAGACAACAGACAGCAAAATTCTAGATCCTTATGGTACATTTTGAGATGCCTGGACACACTGTGCGTGAAAGACTGGAGATCATATGCAGTAGGAAGTACTGACAGGAAATGACAGTCCCAGAGTTGACCTGTTGCATACATGAAGGACTGGGAGTAACGGTTAACTCTTGCATTAGAGAGTTGGACAGAAAAGGGATGAGAGTTTGTTGCTAGAAGGGTTCCACGTGCCCACTGTAATGGTGGAGGGATGCAAGCAGACAGTTCAAAGGAGCAGTGACCATTGAAGCAGGGACAGAAAAGAGATAAAGATGCAACATGGCGGTAAAGAGAGAAAGGCTGAAGGGAACCAGTAAGAGGAGGAGAGATAATAAGACAAAAACCCTTTGACTCCACCCTGTTGAGAAGAGTTGTATGTGGGGAGCCTCCCCACAGCTAAGAGTTGTACTCTACACAGAAAATAAAACCCTTTGACTCCACTTTGTTGAGAAGAGGTGTATGTGGGGAGTCTATGCACAGGTGAGAGTTGTACCCTACACAGGGGTGAATAAAACCCGTGGATAAACTTAACAACTGTGCAGGGGTAAAAAAGGTGCAAGTTGGCTTAGCACACCTAATCTCTTGGAAGCAGATTTTACAACAGGTAATATAGTCTTTCCAAGATAAATTTCGAGAGAATGAAACCCCATGTATGTTTAAAGATGATGCAGGATTGAGCTGGATATTGTTAAAAATTAGAGGGTACTCCTGTGAAAGGTTCTGTTGGACTGATAGATGTCAGAACTGAATTTCTGATGCATTAAAAACCAGATTACCTTTACCCCAGTCAGAGATATGAGCTGATGTGGGTGCCTGATAAATCCAGGCCGCCATGACCCCCAAGCACTGTGTCTCTGAGGTGTGAAGGAACCGCATGTCAGCCACTGTCGGCCAGTCTCTCGGGTCCATCCACAAGCTGATGAATGGGGCTGCCATGCTCAGTAAATTCCAGTTCAGTCTGAAAGATTAAATTCTATATTACTGAGCTACCTATTTATCTATCATCTGCCCCTATATATACTATTGTCTATATATCATCCACTCCTATAAAATATTAATCTGTCTATCATCCACCTCTACAATATTCTGTCTATCATTCACTCCTACAATACTAGTGTCTCTAACTGTTACAGATTTTTTATGAATGGACGACACCTGTAATCTAGTGTAGGGAATTTTCTAAAAAAAATTTTCCTTCCTCTGTTCATCTTTGTATCATATCGTTTAGAAAGGCTCCAACATGCTTCCTTGCGTTGGTCTTGGTCACCTAATGGCGGCTCTCCACACTGCTTGATCTCTGGCAGCCTCTCTATCCAGTTCCTTATCCCTCAGGTCACACTCTACGACCTCATAGGTCTTCTTTGGTCTGCCTCTCGCAACCCAACCCCCAACATTCACCACTTCTCAATTTCCGCACCCAGATATCATCCTCCATCCCCTCAACATGCCCAAACCACCTCAATTTGCCCCTCCTCATCACAACACTGATACTGATACAAACCATTTCTATATTTTAAAAAAAGTAAACAGCATAAGAAGGAGTGTTACAGTACAATATGCCAGATAAATAACTGAGGAATAAGCAATATGAAGGTTCCTATACCACTCACAATACAGACTTAATCAATGCATGGTTGGTGTTAAGGCTCTAACCTGGTATAGTCCATTTTTATGGTGATGGTGGTGTGTGGTGGTGATGGTGGTGTGTGGTGGGGCAGCCAAGTTGAACCACACTGTCAGTTCAGCCACAAGGCAGGCCATAGCCAGCTGGCCACTCCATCTGTCAACACAATATTACACTGTACATATAGGCTTCTCAACACCTCTCCCTTAGTGATTTGTTTTTGGATATGGCTGGTTAATGTAATTTTTTACACTATTTATGGAAAGTATGGTGATATGAGGATGATTTAAATATGGCAGAAGCAGAAAGCAAGGAGAAATAAGTAAAATAAATCACTTAGGAAGAGGTGTTTGGGAGACTAAGTGACAAAAATACAGGCCATGGTATCATACTTAAGTAAGGGTTAGGTTTCTCAAGACATTATGTCAAATGGCTTTATATGTAAAATGGAGCCAGGCAAAAACCATATTACGAAGATGCTAATCCATATAAACATACTGCAACTACAAAACAACTCTAAAGCCTTCCATGCCACTACTCATGCAACACTTCCAAATCATCTCAATCCACACACACAGCATGGTGGGGAGGTTGGGAAAGGAGAGGCCGAGGATGAGATGGAGGGATGGAGTGGAGAGGTATATGAGAGAGGGGGATGTGGGTTGGGAGGAGGGTAGTGAAACGGCAGGGGACAGGGTGACACAGAGGCGATCCGTTTGTAGTCACCCCTCACAGGATTAAGGTGACTGGCGACAGAGACAAACAGAACAAAGTACGGGTAACATCCCTCAGCCTGACACATTACCTACTCTTCAGGACCCGTAGCCAATGTTATATTACTGCAGGCTTGTTTTAACCTGTCAAGATTTCCAACCTCCTTCAGCCAAGTTCATGGTTAGGCCTATATTCTTGTCAGTGGAGGAGCTCCCTAATACAGCCATGCACCACTCAGCATCCACAATACTTTATGAAAAGTACGACGTCAAATGATCTGGACATTAACCCCTTCTTTACCGAATTTCCGAAATGTGTACTCCCATACTCAAAATGAAATGTCAGCAGCGGAACCGAATACGATCGTGAGTACTAGGGTACTCACGATCATTAGAGGGGCCTATTGGGCTTCCTCTTCCTCGGTTTGAGTGCTTTGTGATCCCATGTGTGATGACATATGGCGATTTTGTCACTGATGCCACACTCCCCTTCCATATGCCACTGCCACGGGGCATAGTTTTATGAAAATGACTCAGATATGTTGTGTAGGTCATTGTACCCTATATATTTTGAATTTGGTATACATAATGCCCTATAACACGTGACATAATATAGCTAGATAACGCTTCTTGGTAAGGGGACTGTCGCTAGCTTAGCAACAGTGGTGGTACCGTGGGAAAGTGTGAGGGAGCACGCCGTAGTGTTTTTCAAGCAGCCAAACGTGTCAGTGCTTTTGGATTTACTTCTGTGTCATGGCGTCCTGCGGCAATGAATCTGACTTCAATAGTGACTTAGAAGTGTCTGACGATAACGAAACACAATCTGACATAACTGTGAGCAACTCTGATGAGGAGTACATGCCTGAGAATGACAGAGAAGTGAGCGATAATGGTGGGGAAAGTGATACTGATTCTGGTATCAGTTTGGCCTTGAAGCGCATCACCCCATCCCCACCTACTTTTGACCTGCCTGTCTTCTTCCTCATTCTTCATGGATCTTCTTCATACTTACAAGGTAAATAATACAAACATTATTTTCCTCCCTAATCATTGATTTATATCTTTATCTACTATATTTATCTGTATACTGTACGTTTACTAAATCAGTTGGTCAGACATATAATATTGTCATGTACAATATTTTAACATATCATAAACACATCTCGTGGTCAATATCTACTTACCAATACAAAAATAAGTAATATAAAGCAAATAGAAACGATGTAATGATAAAATAAATACTACCCCACGAAAGAGCCACGCCTGGGGGAAATTCGGTTTGGCAGGGGGGGTAGCTGTGTGAGGGAGGGGGGGGATGCGGTAACGAAGGGGTTAAGCGACCACCATAACTTATGTACTGTATACTGTACATTGTAATATATGTGCAGGTATATGGTATATAAGGTACTGTATATTACTTTTAAAGTACAGCAGACAATAATACATTATGTAATGAAAAACTGATGCCTGGATACGCAAGAACACTTGAAAGCGGCGGTAAACATGCGATTGGACACGGCTGCCTGTGGCTGGTCTTGATGTTACTGTTATAGCTACAGTAAAGTTTTTACTGCTTGTTAGTAAACTTTTTACTGTTTTTTGGTATACTGTATCTTTAATGCTTATATGTAGCCTAAGTAGGGAAAAAAAGAAAAATATTAAGACATATGAACAGTATTACAGTGTATCTGTATAGGTTATACATGTACTGTGTATCATACAGCTGGCAGCATAATAGCTTTGTTTTGGCATGCTGGCTGGCCAGCATGATGCACCAACACTGCTCTGTACCCACATACGCTCCCTACGCCCGTTCTTCCGATTTTTTTTTTTTTTCTATTATATTCCTATGGGTCCCCTAACGTTAAAGTAAATGGACATTGTGCAACGGGACATTAAGCAGCACATGACTATACACAGCCAACAATTGTACAGACAGGCCTGACTGTACTGACCATAAAACTAAATAAATAGTTCTTCTGTGAGTCTGTGGGTAGCCTAATTATTCTCTTCAAGGTGTAAGGACCCTTGGCTTGGCTATTATTGTCAAGTATATTTCAGATGAGATGCGTACTTCTCTTGATGACATTATGTGACTGAAAAACCTCCAGCCACATTGCAAAGAAACGTACAGCGAGGCCTGACTGTGCTGCCCATACAACTAAATGTATGGATCCTCTGTGAGTTCAACTGGGATGTTATAACCACTACACTACCCGGCAACTGTGATAAAAACTGAATATACAGAACTAAGCCTAATGATGTGACAGACCTGGAGTTTAGGATGAGAGGGTGCTGAGTGGCTTGATGTACTTAAGCTGAGTACTGATCCCTGGTGTGCCCTGGGTGTCCAAGGATGGCCTGGGTGTCCAAAGGTGGCCTGGGAGTGTTGGAGGGCAGCCTGGGTGTGTTGGAGGGCAGCCTGGGGGTGGCCTGCCTAGGAGACGCATCAGTGGCAAAGCTTGGGAAAGAACCAGTAGTGGGGCTGCCTCAACTGCCAGCTGAGACTGTGTTGCCACATAGGCCACACCACCATCCTGATGCCCACCATCTTCTTATGATGCTACTGTCCTCTTCACTGCCCTGAGCAAGACAAAAAATAAAGCTTAAGGAACAGACACCACACAGGAGTTAATGTAATGGTGACAGTACGGTACAGTGAAATTCGCTAAATTGAAAACAGTTGGCATCAAGAGGCTTTTGGAAAATTGTGAAAATCAGGAACTCAGATTTTGGGACTGCACTGTAGCTACTGTTTTAATGCTTCCAGGTTCTTATATTCCCTATCAGCTGAATATAAAAGTCTAGTATTTGCTGCAACAGCATCCTTGGCCTCCCCCTTCCCTCCCCCCCCCCTCCATCTCACTCAAATACACTCTCCTTGCTAGTCTCTTGCTCTCCCTCAGTCATGGTATTCAAATAACTTACAGCCTAGGGCTTGCATGAAGGCCAATTTGAAAAGTCCAATTTCTTCTAGCTCAAAAACGAAAGGAAGGTAGGGAGTTGCAAAGACCCATTATACAAACACAGAAAAAATGCTTACGACAGTCAAGGGAACAGTGAGTAATAGTATGTGCTAACTTCTATACATGACCACTAGTTCCCACAACTAGAGAAAACCGGAACAATCTACGGGCATCAACGGAGGTCTGGCCATGCATTATCTTCGAGCATTCCACAAGATCAGCACGCAATAACCTTCCATGAACAGAAAAGAAATCCATGGCTGAAAGTCTTGCATGATAGGGTAAATGCTTCATGACAAATACGTATCGTTCACCTACGTTGAACAGACTCAAGTACGTAGTTTGATATCATCAATGAAGCCTGTATCTCCATACCTCCAAACAAATTCCATTAAATGTCTAACATGACATGCAACACAGGGATGCCGGGTTCGGAGGGAGGGTTGGAACACCACTGCTCTGTGCAATCTCGCAACACCTACGACTGTAAACAATTGAGTTGTGCAGTCATATTTTGAACTCGCAGGAACGGCAGACGGTGGATTTCAAAAAATTGTAGCCATACCCGAGATAAGGGCTTAATTTTCAACTCCGACTTGGGAGGCTTCATAAGACCTATTCCTCTTCGATTTACTGTGCACATTACACCTTAATATTCTATTGGTTGTTCTTGATGCGACTCTGCCGATATTAAAATTTCCGCCGGAATTTCTCATACAGGCCATGGAGATTTTGTAACATTTCTTTCTCGGCGAACTATTTTGCACACACACCCTTAACATCCTCTTGTGTGAGATTGATGCAAACTATGGCGGTATTAGCAAAGTATGAATATCATAAAAGGCAACAGAAAGACCTAATTTGCATATTAATCGCTTAGGAAGAAGTGGTGTGAAGGCCACCATTCCAGCGTTATTACGGATAATTTTCAACTAACTCTGATCATTCCGTAACACTTCTTCTTCAATTATTTATTTTGCATCAAACTCGTTTATATTCTCTTCTATGTTACTCTGACTTGCAATTGTGCTGAAATTAAACTTAAGGCGAAATCTCTCACAAAGGCCCTTGGAGATTCCGTAGTGTCTCTTCCTCGGCGATTACTTCGCGAATGTATCATAAAAATCCTTCAGTTTGTTATAAATGGAATCTATTTTTAAAAGTGAAAAAATACATGAAAATCAATAATGATGTGTAATATACAAAATTAATTACCGAGGAAGTGGTGTTACGAAATCTCCCACATTAAGGCGCTATTTTCAAAACTTGGCGCCGCCCGACAGCCTCTTCCTTTTGTGTTAATCCATTTTTATGCCTCGTCTGTATGCCGCCTTCGCATATCTCTGGGATATGAGCCTTATCAGCGGTATCATAGAGCTAACTTACACTTGCATGCACTGGCAGGCTTCGTAGCACCTTTTCCTAAGCGATTTATCCCGTACATTACACATTAACATTCTCCTGTATACCATTTGTATCGTTTTAATACCGACATGGTTTTCGTTAATAACATGCAAAATAATACTGATGTGTAATGTGCAAAATACATCGCTAAGTAAGAGCAGTTACCAAATATCCAGCCTCTCAGAATACCACCCTTAACCCTCGCAATCCGGTGACAATTATTTTTTTCCTCTCTCTCTCACTCTCGCTATCTCCCTCCACCCCCCCCTCTCTCCTGAAGCATCACCCCCTCCTCCTTTCCACAGTATAGTCACAATTTTTAACTTATACTCTCTCTCGTTCCCTCCTCTTCCATTTTTTCTTTCTTTTCAAAATCCTATCCCTACTCCTTTTTATTCCTCTCCTCCTCGATCTTTTTCTTCTCTTCTGCCTCCTCTTTCTCTCATGCTTCCCACTCCTCTTCGTTAACTCTGATTCTTCCATCTTCCCTTCCTTCTCTTGTACCTCCTCTCTTCCATATTCTCTTTCTTCTACACCCTGCACTTCACTCACTGCTCCTAATCTTCTTCCTCTTCCTCCTCATCGTCTAATCTCTCCTCTTCTCTTCCTCCTCTTCCACCTCCATTCTCATCCTCCTTATTCTCAAACTATCATTCCTCCTCCTCCTCCCTCCTTCCACTCTCTCCATCCCAACGCAATGTCGCTCCAGTTCATTTCGTACGAAAAGAAAAGAATTATTCGCCCGGTGATGATGATGATGATGATGATGATGGTGGTGATGATGATATGGTAAGGCAGAGCAGGGTAAGATCTGGTACAGGAAGGCAGTGTAGGTTAAGGCAAGGCAGGGCAGGGCAGGGCAGGGCAGGTGGCGGACTCTCAAGGTGGATATAATCAACTCAAAGCAAACTGAATGAAAAGTTTGGGTGGAGGGTGAGGACGAATAGAGGGAGGAGGGAGAGAAAGAGGGAGGAGGGAGAGAAAGAGGGAAGAGGAAAAAGAGGAAAGGGGAAAATGAAAGAAAAGAGAAGACGACTGGATGAAGGAGACGAAAGGAGGAAGGAAGAAGACGAGAGGATGTAGGAAGAAGAAAGAGGTAGGAGAGAGGAAAAAAAAAAATGAGAGGAAAGAAAAGAGGAGAGGAGTGGAGAAGAAAGGAGGGGAAAGTGGACAAGAGGAGGGAGGGAAGAAGAAAAGGGATTGAGGGGAGAAGTGGGAGAGAAGAAAACGTTAAGGAAGAGGAAAGGAAGAGGGATTGGAGGAGGAAGTGATCGAGGGAGTGAAGGAAGAGAGGACTGGCTTCCCATCCTCCCTTCCTCTCCATTCCTAAATCAACTCATCCTTAACCCCTTCCACATGGCGACTTATTTTGTTTTAACTTAGTTATTTTCAGACGTGCTTTTCTAGATAGGCTTCTCGAACTGAAGGGGTTATTATAGCCTTCATTAACTTCACCGCTAGGATCTCTCTCTCTCCTCTCGGTTAATGTAAATAAAGCCGTGTAGTGCTTTGATGAATGAAATATATATACAGATTCTCTCTCTCTCTCTCACCTTTTAGTTTTCATCAGTAACTATATTGTTTTCCCTTCAAGGTCATTTTCCATCACTAATACTGTAGTTTTTCCTACACTAATTTTTTCCCCTAAATATTTTTTTTTCACAAAGATCTCTTTTTCCCTAAGCTTTATTTTTCCCTAACCGAAATTTTTTTTTCCTTAGATCCTTCTTTCCTACGATTAATTTCCCTTAATCCACCTTTTTCCCTGCCTAAGGTATTTTCCCCTCGACTGATATTTTTCCCCGACTTGATACTTTTTCCCTACGACCATGTTACCCATGAAAACTAAGTACACACACACACACACACACACACACACACACACACACACACACAGGTAAAATCTCACGCATCAGCGCAGCTGCACTACACTCATATATATGGTGATTTAGGCAGCTTAAAAACTTCAAAAACATTCAAACAATGACGTACATAACGTCAGGTATTTACACAACATAAAACAACAACATCACCAACTCGAAATGCAACCGTTATCTCGGACACCTGTTGGAGGATTAGTAACATCCCTTCCTCGGCGATTTATTTTCTCTGCTACACCTTAATATCCTCTAATATGGTGTTAATAGAAACTACGACTATATTAAAAAAATATAAATAACGTCCAAGAGGACAGGAAGGTGTAATATGCCAAATAAACTGTTCAGGAAAAGATGCTAAAACTCCTTCCATTTCAACGAGATAACGGCTTAATTTTCAACCCCGACTGGGAAGGCTTCGTAAGACCTCTTCCTCAGCGATTTATTGTGCACATTACACCTTAATATTCTATTGTAGGTTACTGAGGCAACTGTGCCGAGATTTAAATTTAAGCCGTAATCTCTCATATAGGAGATTTCGTAACATTTCTTTCTCGGCGAACTATTTTGCACACTCAACCTTAATATCCTCTTGTGTGCGATTGATGCAAACTATGACGGTATTAGCAAAGTATAAAAATCATACAAGATAACAAAGAGGCCTAATTTGAAAATAAATCGCTAAGGAAAAAGTGGTGCGAAGGCCACCGTTCCAGCGATATTACGGATTAATTTTCAACTAACTCTGATCATTCCGTAACACTTCTTCTTCAATGATTTATTTTGCATCATACTCGTTTATATTCTCTTCTATGTTACTCTGACCTGCTATTGTGCCGACATTAAAGCTTCAGCCGTAATCTCTCATGAGGGCCGTTGGAGATTCCGAAATGTCTCTTCCTCGGCGATTACTTTTCGCATATACCATAAATCCTTCAGTTTGTTATAAAAGGAATCTATGTCGATTTTAAAAGTGATAGATTACATGCAAATCAATAATGATGTGTAATAAGCAAAATTAATTACCGAGGAAGTGGTGTTACGAAATCTCCCACATTAAGGCGCTATTTTCAAAACTTGGCGCCGCCCGACAGCCTCTTCCTTTTGTGTTAATCCATTTTTATGCCTCGTCTGTATGCCGCCTTCGCATATCTCTGGGATATGAGCCTTATCAGCGGTATCATAGAGCTACCTTACACTTGCATGCACTGGCAGGCTTCGTAGCACCTTTTCCTAAGCGATTTATCCCGTACATTACACATTAACATTCTCCTGTATACCATTTGTATCGTTTTAATACCGACATGGTTTTCGTCAATAACATGCAAAATAATACTGATGTGTAATGTGCAAAATACATCGCTAAGTAAGAGCAGTTACCAAATATCCAGCCTCTCAGAATACCACCCTTAACCCTCGCAATCCGGTGACAATCATTATTATTATTATTATTGTCTTCTCTCTCCCTCCCTCCCCCCTCCTCTGTCTGTCTGTCTGTCTGTCTCTCTCTCTCTCTCTCTCTCTCACACACACACACACACACACACTGAACAACTGCTATGAATTACGTTAATGAAAAGCTCAGGATGCAAGTGGTGGTGGTGGCGGTGAATGGATGATGTGGTGTGGTGGTGGTGGTTGTGGTGGTGGTGGTTGTGGTGGTGGTGGCGGTTGGGTGGTGTGGTGGTGGATGGTGGTGGTGGAGCATGGTGGTGGTGGTGGATGGGTGGTGCGGTGGTGGATGGAGGTGGTGGTTGGGTGGTGTGGTTGTGGTGGTGGTTCTGGTGGTGGTGGTGGTTGGGTGGTGATGGTGGTTGCACAGTGGTGGTTGTGGTGGTGGCTGAGTGGTGGTGGTGGTTGTGTGGTGGTGGTGGGGGCTGGGTGGTGTGGTGTGGTGGTGGTGTTTGGATGGCGTGATGGTGGTAGGGTGATGTGGTGGTGGTGTGGTAGTGGTGGTTGGGTGATGGTGGTAGTGGTGGCTGAGTTGTGGTGGTGGTGGTAATGGTGGTTGGGTGTGGTATGTAGTGGTGATGGTTGGGTTGTGGTGGTGGCTGAGTGGTGGTGGTGACGTGGTGGTGGTGGTGGTAATGTGGTGGTGGTGGTAGTTGGGTGGTGTGGTGGTGGTGGTGTTTGGATGGCGTGATGGTGGTAGGGTGATGTGATGTGATGTGATGGTGGTGGTTGGATGATGGTGGTAGTGGTGGCTGAGTTGTGGTGTGGTGGTGGTGGTGGATGAATGATGGTGGTGGTGGTGGTGGATTCAATGGTAATGGTGGTGGGTGCCCTCCCCCCCCCTCCAGCAGGAAGGGAGGCGATAGGCACATGTTAGGTTAACACGGCAACACAATGCTGATCATAAAGTGCTACAAAGTGATGTAATTCTGTCTTATTTGATCTGTAAGGAAATTGCTGCAACATGATAAAATTTTCCGTCTATGAAAGGTGCATGAACTATACTGATGGTACTGAGGAAAACAATGGGACTGCGTCAGGTTCACGGCTCACGCTGTCAAACCTCACGCCTCACACTCTCACCTGCCATATTGACACCAGCACAGGCCTTTTCACACGCCTTACCCGTTCATTTGTGCTGCTAGACACACGCTGCCTCGTTCTGGCAGCTCGCTGTTGTCTCACACCGCTGATGTGGCCCATAGTCTTGTGTAAGTGCACCACAAGTGGGTAAATTGACAAAAATACACCAACAAAAACCCACACCGGTAACTTTCTTGCCTGCGCCTGCCCTCCTGGTCGGCTGTTGCATTGTGGGTAGTGTAGTGACGTCACACAGCCAATCAGATGTCATCTCTTTCCGGCGTCAGGCCCCGCAGCCAATCACCGCAAATGTACGTACTGTATAACATCTTTCACTCGTGCCTCAGGGATAAATCTGTACGAATTAGTGGTAAACATCTAACTGTACATTAACACTGCATTAATATACGATGTTTGTGGTGTATACAGGGAAAATATACTATCGTTTTCCCGCTCAGTGTGGGAAGATGTTGAAATTTTGGCCTGATTTGAAGATATACTGTTTAATAAAGGCAGTATTATTACCGATGAAATAACTGTTGACAGCCTAAGCCCTAAGCCGAGTCGCTGGAATTCCTGTTATTTTAGTGTTGTACCATTTATCTGTACACCAAACGATGTCTCTCACTGCACACACTCCTTCTCCACACACACACACACCTATACATAAACCATTACAGCTTTCTTACTCTCACGTGCAAAGGATGACACCCCAGCACCATAACTATCCCTCAGTCACATCATCATCATCATCACTCAATCGATCGCTATAACTCGTTGCATCACCCCATCACTGTATCACTGAATCACTCCATTACTGTCACTACACCTCTCTGAATAACTCTATCACTATTACTGAGCCACTCCATCACTACAAGTTACTCGTTGAATCACTGCATCACTATCACTCACTGCATCACCATCACTATCACTTAATCCCGTCACTGTCACTCACTCCATCACCATCACTTACTTAGTCACTCCACCAGCACTACCTGACAACTCCATCGCTATCACTACCACCCACTGAATCTAGCCTCTATCTATCTGTCTGTCTGTTTGTCCATCTATCTATCTATCTGTCTATTTATCTGTCTATCTATCTGTCTATCTACCTATCCATCTATCTGTCTGTCTGTCCATCTGTCTCTATATATCTATCTATCTATCTATCTATCTGTCTGTCTATCTATCTATCTATCTATCTGTCTGTCTGTCTATCTATCTGTCTGAATCACTCCACATATTTTTCCTTGGTAATATCACTCAATCCTTCCTTCATTATTTCTGTCATCATTATCACTCACTGCATTATTCCCTCATTATCTCTGTCATTACTATCTATTCTATCTATCTATTGCCAGACGCCTTAATCCAGTAAGGGTGGCCACAAACTAATCACCTCCATGTCGCCCTGTCCCCGGCCATTTCAATGCCTTGCTCCTAGCTCACAGCCCCCTCTCTCATATACCCCTCCACTCCACCCCTCCATCTCATCCTTGGCCTACCCCTCCCTCTCCCCCCTCCACCTCACTCACACACACTCTCCTCGTCAGTCTTTCACTCTCCATCCTCTCTAAATGTCCTGTAAAAAGTAATTAACCTTAACACAGCCCCACCACGCACATTCTGGCGGCGCCTTAAGTATTCCAGCCAGACTAACTTTTTTTTTTTTTAATGTAAGGAAGAAGGAACCAAAGGCCAGGAGCCCGCAAACCGTCCCTTCCAAGAAAAAACAAAAACAATACAATAGAGAGCCAAATTCAAGATGCGTTCATTTCGAGATGCCTGGACACACTGCGTTGGAAAGACTGGAGATCATAGGAAGTAGGAAATACAGACAGAGGGAGACAGTTCCAGAGTTGACTTGTTGCATAAATGAAGGACTGGGAGTGACGGTTAACTTCCCTACCTACCTACCTACCTATCTACCTACACTGGAGATCATAGGCAGCAGGAAATACAGACAGAGGGAGACAGTTCCAGAGTTGACCTGTTGCATAAATGAAGGACTGGGAGTAACGGTTAACTTCCCTACCTACCTACCTACCTACACTGGAGATCATAGGAAGTAGGAAATACAGACAGAGGGAGACAGTTCCAGAGTTGACCTGTTGCATAAATGAAGGACTGGGAGTAACGGTTAACTCTTGTCACGTGTGGGAAATAAGCTGCAAAATGACGAAAATCTGGGCCAAGTTGCGGTGAAGAGAGTATAGCTGCTATTACTGCTCTTGAGGCCTGGTGGTGTAGTGGGTTCAGTGCGCCAATGGGACTAAGCCTGTAACTGTTTATGTCCAAGGGTTGGTTGGGGTTCAGTGCTGACATAATGCCACTCAGGGGCGTGTGAGGCTGGTCATCCTTGCCATAGCAGGACTTAATAGCCTAGCCCCTGAACCCTACGCTTTCAAGGGATTAGTAGTAGTAGTTGTAGTAGTAGTGGTAGTTCAGTAGTGGTAATAGTAGTAGTAGTAGTTTAGTAGTGGTGGTAGGCTAGTAGTAGTAGTAGTTGTAGTAGTAGTAGCAGTAGTATGAGTAGTACAGTAATGGTAATAGTTGTAGCAGTAACTTAGTAGTGGTGGTAGGGTAGTAGTAGTAGTAACAGTAGCAGTGGTAGTGGTAGCAGCAGTAGTAGCAGCAGCAGTAGTAGTATCCCTCGGTTCATCATAAATATCAACCCAGTGGACTGCAGGCTGAAGTTGGCCTCATCCTGCAGTCCATCATCGTCCTTTCAGCTGACAGGGAGGGAGTTAAGGCAGGTTTGTATAGACAGGCAGGTCCACCGCCTGGTTATATCAGTGCCACCAGGTGAAGGCAGCCATCTCCATGAGTCTCCTTGGTTACTAGTCGAATCAACCCTCATATCTGACTACATCTGGCCATCAGCTGAGCTGAAAGGGGTTTACGGATCTTTGTTATGAGGTAGGAATGAGTCTCCTTGGTTACTAGTCAAATCAACCCTCCAGTCTGACTACACTTGGCCATCAACTGAGCTGAAAGGAGTTACGGAAGGGTGAGAGAGAGAGAGAGAGAGAGAGAGAGAGAGAGAGAGAGAGAGAGAGAGAGAGAGAGAGAAGGAAAGAAGGTAGGAAAGTGCTGGAAGAGGAAGGGAAGGAAGGAATGAGGGAAGGATGCAAAGAGGAAAAGAAAGGCAGTGAATGAATACAAGGAAAGAAGAAGGGAATAAATGAAGGAAAGGAAGGAGGCAGGTAGAAGAGAAGGAAGGCAGAGAAATGAAGGAAGAAACGCCTATAAAGATGGAAAAGAGGAAGGAAGGAAGGATGGAAGAAGAAAGAAAACAGGCAAAAAGAAAGGAAATAAGAAAGAAGGAAGGAAGAAAGAATGAAAAGAAAAGAAGGAAGGGGAAGGAAGGACAGAAGGGAGAGCAGGAAGAAAGAAAGGAAGGAAAGAAATAAAGAAGGACGAGGAAAGAAGGAAGGAAGGAAGGCAAATGAAATAGGGAAAGGAAAAGAAGAAAGAAAAGAATGGGAAGGAAGGAAGGAGACAAAGGAAAGAAGAAACGAAGGCTGGGAGAAAGATAGGAGGGAAAGAAGGAGGAGGAAAAGAAGGGGAATGAAATAAAAAGAAGGTAGGAAGGCAGGGAGGAACTGATAATGAAGAAGGAAAGAAGGAAAAGGAAGGAAGGAAGGACTGGAGAGAAAGAAAGAAGGCAGAGAGAGATAAGGGAAGGAAGGCAGGCAGAGAAGAAGGCGCATTCTTCACTTTTGACATTAATTAATTCAGCCAGTGAATATATAACTCAAATAATTTGAACTCCATAAATCGCTAAGTGTAAAAAAATTAATGCAGGATACGAAAAAAAAAAAATGTTCATTTACGGTTTATGTAATGATGAAACTGTCTTAATTTTCCGTTACAAAGTCTAGAATAAAATAACCTGCAGTAAAAAAATACAAGACAAAAATACAAATAAACTAAATATTTTGTTATAATAATGAAAACTAATTCATTTTAGTACATTAATTACCAGCAAAAATAGCTAAAAGAATTACGAAAATATAGAGGCAAACGATGGTGACGCAGGGACGCGAAGATGGGTTTGGCGAAGTTATTATTGCATTTTACTGGACCCTGACGGCTTGGATTTTAAAAGTAAGTATTGTTATTTTATTGCCAAGTGTTTAAGGTTAATTACATATAGTAAAAGTATATAAAAATCATGCGATGGAGGAGTAATGGCAGGGTATGTTGAGGCTGGGACAGGATCAGTGTTATAATTCTCGTATGTACATGGAGAGGGTCGCCTTCATGTCCTGGGACCCATATAACAGGCCGGTGGATCTACCTGGCAATAAAAACATCCATCAGGCCCCTCACTATTCCCTGAAAGGAGGATGGCAGACCCCAGGATGAGGCAGCTTCTGAGCTTCATCCTGCATTCCATAGCAACAAGCGTATCAATAGGGCAAAGGATGCTGTGTTCTGCCATTAATATATAGGATTTTGGCTCTGTATATGGCTAGAGGAATAATTTTTGGATTATATTTACCACAAATGAAGGGTAATATTTACAAAATCAGGAAATAAAAGCAGCAATATGTTTGTTTCATTTCAAAGTCAGCTTTCTTCAGTAACTTTTCCGCATTTTAAAAAACCCCAAGATGTGTAGTTGTAGTGAGTGTAATGTCAGTAGTGGCAGTGTGTGTGTGTTTTTGGTGGTGTGTTATGGTATAGGCCAGTTGTTCATAACCTGGGGGTAATTACTCCCTAACGGGTAATTGGGCCTTTTCGTGGGGGTAATATTGGTAAGTCATTGCTCAGCCATTTTTTTTTTTTTTTTAATAAGACAGTAAAAAATATTATCATCAGCAGGATGTGTCAACTTTCAGGATAAAGCTTGGTAAGTACAGTAATACACCATTGGAGCCTAGGCCATAGTTTTTTTTCTTTTTTTTTTTTTTGAGAGGAAGATGCACTTGACAGGTTGGTGGTGATTGGCTGACTGCATCATTAGTTCATAATGTCTGTACTAGTACTATTAATTAACAACATATATGTGAGGGGTAATTTGGGTTAGTACATGTTATTCAGACATGTTGCATTCAGCCAGGCATCACCAACCTGTCAGGTGCATCTTCGCCCCGATAATAAAACTGAGTATAGTGAGTACACAAGATACTGATGTCTTTTGTAGTTACATATGGTACTGCTGTGATGTGCCACTTTCTGTATTATTATTATTATTAAAAAAAGAAAAAAAAAAGAAAAAAAAAAAGGCAGGTTATTGAGTGTAAGAGGGTATTGGCTGTCACGGTGCTCCAAACAGAAAAGACTGATTCCAGTGTTTTAGCCTCACACCAGCACTCACACCAAATGAATGTTGTACCGTACTGGAAACAATTAAATTTAGTGTGTGATATAGAGGGGGTGTGAGCTGGAGGAGGGACAGCAAAATGGTGGGGGACAGAGTGACATGAAGGCAATTTATTTGTGGCCACCCCTTTCGGGATGAAGGCATCTGAGATATACAGGCATACCCCGGTTTAACGATGCAATTGGTTAGGTAAAAACCCAATGTTAGGTGGGGTATTGTACCTCAGGGTAGATTTAACATGTAAAGTATAGGCATGCATTTCCCAGCCTTGGGTTTCCCCCCCAACCAAGTCCTAAACCCACCCAAATGAGCCCAAACACAAGTTTCTAGCTCACCTAAACCCAAAATAGCTTTAAAACAAATTAAACAATGCCTAAAAGCAGTTTATAACTCACCTAAACCCCAAAATAGCTTTAAAACAAATTAAACAATGCCTAAAGGCAGTTTATAACTCACCTAAACCCCAAAATAGCTTTAAAACAAATTAAACAATGCCTAAAAGCAGTTTATAACTCACCTAAACCCCAAAATAGCTTTAAAACAAATTAAACAATGCCTAAAGGCAGTTTATAACTCACCTAAACCCCAAAATAGCTTTAAAACAAATTAAACAATGCCTAAAAGCAGTTTATAACTCACCTAAACCCCAAAATAAAATACTGTATGAAAATCATCCAAAATGTCTGGCAATAATCCTACAGTAAACTGTAGGCCAAAATGGCAATGTTCAAGCCACACTGACTAAAACACATTAATCTAAGACTAAAACAGTTTATAAATCAACCTAAATACAAAACCTAAGTCAAAAATATCACCACAATTGGTTTGACACAATCCACCGCCATGGTTATAGCAGGTGTGGCCATTGTTGGGCAGGGCAGGGTGGTACAGTACTGTATTGCTACAGCATGATACAGTATATACTGTATTGCTACAGCATGATACAGTACATACTGTATTGCTACAGCATGATACAGTATATACTGTATTGCTACAGCATGATACAGTATATACTGTATTGCTACAGCACGATACAGTATATACTGTATTGCTACAGCACGATACAGTATATACTGTATTGCTACAGCATGATACAGTATATACTGTATTGCTACAGCATGATACAGTATATACTGTATTGCTACAGCATGATACAGTATATACTGTATTGCTACAGCATGATACAGTATATACTGTATTGCTACAGCATGATACAGTATATACTGTATTGCTACAGCATGATACAGTATATACTGTATTGCTACAACATGATACAGTATATACTGTATTGCTACAGCATGATACAGTATATACTGTATTGCTACAGCATGATACAGTATATACTGTATTGCTACAGCATGATACAGTATATACTGTTGCTACAGCATGATACAGTATATACTGTATTGCTACAGCATGATACAGTATATACTGTATTGCTACAGCATGATACAGTATATACTGTATTGCTACAGCATGATACAGTATATACTGTATTGCTACAGCATGGTACAGTATATACTGTATTGCTACAGCATGATACAGTATATACTGTATTGCTACAGCATGATATAGTATATACTGTATTGCTACAGCATGATACAGTATATACTGTATTGCTACAGCATGATACAGTATATACTGTATTGCTACAGCAGGATACAGTATATACTGTATTGCTACAGCATGGTACAGTATATACTGTATTGCTACAGCATGATACAGTATATACTGTATTGCTACAGCATGATACAGTATATACTGTATTGCTACAGCAGGATACAGTATATACTGTATTGCTACAGCATGGTACAGTATATGCTGTATTGCTACAGCATGATACAGTATATACTGTATTGCTACAGCATGATACAGTATATACTGTATTGCTACTGCCATCGCTAGGCCAGGCTATCGCATCTACGGCTATTGTATCTCAGGTTCTGCCTCTACTGACTTTTTTCTGTAGGTTGTATAATAACTTATGTGGTAGGTGGGGGCGCTCACCATCCACTCACTCGATGTAGTGCTGCCCTCGGGTGTCTGCCCTTTCCTCTCCTCCATTCTTCTTTCCTTCCATCCTCTTCTGTCTTTCTTTCCTTCATTCTTTCCTCTTCCTTCTGCCTAGTAGTGACTTTATGCTCCCTCTTCTGTCTTTCCTTCATTCTTTCCACTTCCTTCTGCCTGTGGGTGACTCTACACTGAGTGACAAGCCAAATGGTTTCCTGTACACCAGGAAACCATTTACTATGCTGGGTGGTAACCATATAACCAGATTATGGTGCCTGGTGGTTTAGTGGGTAATTACGGTGCTCCAGTCAGTGAAGGTTTATATCCAAGGGATGGTTGGGGTTTATTGGTCATGTAATGCCACTCAGGGATGAATGAGGCAGGTCACTCAGGGATGAGTGAGGCTGGTCACTCTCATCTTAAATGTCAGGACCAACTTGCCTAGCCCCGGGCTGCTACGCTGCTCATGGGGCAGTGTAGGATTGGATGATGGCTGGATGTAGTGTATAATAACTTATAAAACAACTACCAGTACCAATATATTTTTGTGGTGTTACTCCTGGTGTATATAGGATGGGGGCGTAACAGCCTGTCATGGTGTGGCAAGGGATACCACTGACAAAAACGTTAACACCCGCTGCTATAGGCCAACCAGCCAGGTTTGCACAACTGACAAGTACCTGGTAACGCCTTTGGGTTTCACCGCTGCATTGGGCTAGCCTAGAGGCGAGTTTTTTTTATTTTATTTATTTATTTATTTTTTATTGCAGTGCATTATGGTAGGAATAATGTGGTTTTTCTCAGCACTGCATTATGGTTGAGGTGATCTTTATTTATTCATTTTTGACTGGTGATTTATTATTATTATTATTATTATTAGCTGTTATTATTACTACATTTCTGTTGTATTTTATTTGTGCATGTGTATTACGGGCTGGTGTTTTCCAGTTTTCCACCAGTCACAGGCCAGGATTCGGGAGGCCATTCAGAATTAGTGTTGGTTACGGTTAGGATCAAATTCCATAAGCCAAGGCTGGCTTAGGTTAAACAGAGGGAACAATATTGCATGCTTCTGGCCTTAGGTTCCTTCTTCCTTGCATGAAAAAAAATAAAAATATAAAATAAAAACTATCTGTCTGTCTATTGTCAGATGCCTCAATCCCATAAAGGGTGGCCACAAACAAATCACCTCCATGTTGCCATTTCACTGCCCTGCTCCCAGCTCACACACCCCCTGTCTCATATACCTCTCCACTCCATCCCTCCATCTCATCCTTGGCCTCCCCCTCGCTCTCCCCCCCTCCACCTCATTCACATACACTCTCCTTGTCAGTCTCTCACTCTCCATCTTCTCCACTGTAGGTTAGTGAATAAAATGCCATCTTATAATACACTTTTTTTGCATTATATAAAAAGGTTAGGATTAACATTTTTTGCATTTTCAGCATTGAAAATGAAAATGGCAGCCATCATCCACTCACCTGACGTAGTGCTGCCTACTTCTTCCTTCACCTTTGTCATTCCCTCTCTGTGTCTGTCCTCCCCTCTTTCTATTTCTCATCATCATCCACTCACCTGATGTAGTGCTGCCTACTTCTTCCTTCACCTTTGTCATTCCCTCTCTGTGTCTGTCCTCCCCTCTTTCTATTTCTCATCATCATCCACTCACATGATGGAGTGCTGCCTACTTCTTCCTTCACCTTTGTCATTCCCTCTCTGTGTCTGTCCTCCCCTCTTTCTATTTCTCATCATCATCCACTCACATGATGTAGTGCTGCCTACTTCTTCCTTCACCTTTGTCATTCCCTCTCTGTGTCTGTCCTCCCCTCTTTCTATTTCTCATCATCATCCACTCACATGATGTAGTGCTGCATACTTCTTCCTTCACCTTTGTCATTCCCTGTCTGTGTCTGTCCTCCCCTCTTTCTATTTCTCATCATCATCCACTCACATGATGTAGTGCTGCATACTTCTTCCTTCACCTTTGTCATTCCCTCTCTGTGTCTGTCCTCCCCTCTTTCTATTTCTCATCATCATCCACTCACATGATGTAGTGCTGCATACTTCTTCCTTCACCTTTGTCATTCCCTCTCTCTGTCTGTCCTCCCCTCTTTCTATTTCTCATCATCATCCACTCACATGATGTAGTGCTGCATACTTCTTCCTTCACCTTTGTCATTCCCTCTCTGTGTCTGTCCTCCCCTCTTTCTATTTCTCATCATCATCCACTCACTTGATGTAGTGCTGCCTACTTCTTCCTTCACCTTTGTCATTCCCTCTCTCTGTCTGTCCTCCCCTCTTTCTATTTCTCATCATCATCCACTCACTTGATGTAGTGCTGCCTACTTCTTCCTTCACCTTTGTCATTCCCTCTCTGTGTCTGCCCTCCCCTCTTTCTATTTCTCACCATCATCCACTCACTTGATGTAGTGCTGCCTACTTCTTCCTTAGCCTTTATCATTCTTTTTCTGTGCCTGCCCTCCTCTCTTCCTATTTCTCCCATCTTTCCTGTCACTTCTTAATGCTTTTCTTTCCTTTACAGGTGGCTTTACATTGAGTGACAAGCCAAATGGTTTCCTGTAAGCCAAGAAACCATTTACAACGCTGGGTGGTAACCATATAACCAAACCATACGTGTTCCCTATGTGTCAACAAGTGGGTTGGTGGAGGGTTAGTGCCCCTCCCCGTAAAACAACTAACTAAATAACTCAAATGGCCACCCCTAACCTGATTATGGGGTCTGAGATAGATGGATAGATAGATAGGAAAATAAAGACAATTATAGGGTTAGGATAGAATTTTTTTATATTTTCAAAAAAATAAATAAATAGGTTGGGTAGAATTGTTTTCATTTTCAACATTAAAAAGACAAAAGTGGATTAGGGTAGAAATTGTTGGCTTGTTCATTATAAGGAAAATGGATTGGGACTTTTTTGTCATTATCAACAATAAAAATAAAAATAAAATGAAATGGATTAGGATTGATTTTTTTTCGCTTTCAACATTAAAAAGAAAAAAATGGGTTAGGATAGAATTATTATTTTATTTCAGCATAAAAATAAATGGCTGAGGACAGGATGAGGACTTTTTTTTTTTCGAATAACAAAAAGGAGAGAATTTGTTGGATTTTTAGCACAAAAAAGGGGGTTAGGTTAGAATTTTTTGTATCTTCAACAAAAAAAAAAGGGGGGGGGTTAAGATAGCCATTTTTTTTGCCATTTCATCCTTAATGTTTATTTTTATATTTATTAAACTAGCTTTATGTTGTCAGTGTTTATATATATTAAGGTAACCTCTTTTTG
>NW_027644769.1:140000-180000 GCF_032717465.1 Coenobita brevimanus | reverse complement strand
CTGTCTATGAAGCTCGTCTCTTGGCTCGACGTTTCCTATTAACATCTGGAACTCAATGACCACGTGATCACTTTTTCCCAAAGGACAGAGATATTCCAATGATTCTATTACATCGGGTTCTTTGGTGAACAGTAAATCTAACCTTGCTGGTGTGTCCTCACCTCGAAACCGTGTCTCTTCTTTGACCCACTGCGTCATCACATTATTCATTATTATATTTAATAACATAGTACCCCACGAATCCTCGCCGCCTCCCGAGTACCATTCCTCCCAGTTCACCTCTTTACAATTAAAGTCACCCACCAAAATTATATTATTGCTTTTCTCAGTTATTTTTTGCAAGTAGTTAGCCATATCTGACAACATCTCATGGTATTCGTCATCCTTCCATGCTCTCGTCTTTGGGGGAACATACACTACCGCCATATCTCTCTTAACATTCTCTCCAGTTTCTAATTTCATATATATCACTTCAGCCCTGCCTTCTCTCATTTCCACAGTATCTACATTTATGTTGTTCTTCACTGCTATCATCACTCCTCCTCCCTTTTTTTCTTTCCTGTCTTTTCTCCACAGTTTGTATTTACCATCTCCCAAATGAACATCAATATCTTCTCTTAATTTGGTCTCTACAAGGCACATGACATCAGGTTCATGTTCTCTCAAGAAATCATTAATTTCGATCCTTGTCGACATGAAACCATCAACATTAGTATATATCACCTTCAAATTATTTTTGACATTATTAATACCCTCTTCTCTCCTACTCTCTGTCCGTACCACTTCTTCAACTTCTGATCTTTCACAACCATCCCCCCTAGTTTCCTTCACTTCTATTTCCTTAAATACCATTTCCTTACTTTCATATCCAATACTCTCCAAAAAAAAGTATTACGTTCTTCCTCTGTCCTCTTATCATTTTTTTCCTTTACTTCTTCCTTTAATGATTTTAAAACTTCTCTTTCTTCTTCATTCAGATCTTTTCTTATTATAATATTTTCCATCCCCTCCTCTTTGCTTAATTTCCAGGTCACTTTAAGTATTTCATTTATTACACTTTCTGATGTAAACTTGACTCTCATTGGTCTTGTTTCCCCTTTCTTATAAGGCCCTATCCTCCTTACTTCCTCAATTTCTTTTACCCACTTGTCTCCTTCGGGGTCAATCTTGCCTAATATTCCTCGCACCATGTTCGTGTCTCTCTCGAGTCTTGCGAACCTAACCTTTTCTTCCTCTTCCCTGTTTCCAAATACTACCACACATCTGTTCCTTTCTACAGTTTCTCTCACAATTTTCTCTTTTTTCTTCAGTATTTTCACTACATTTTCTTCCATTTCTTTCTTGTTCATTTCCCTTTCTTCCTGGATGATCTCTCTTAAGCTGACCACTTCTTTCTGTTCTTCTTCTACGTGTGCCCACTTTGCCTTGTGTTCTTCTAGTACATTACTCACCTTCTCCGTTTTATTAGTACTCTCTTCAAGTTTCCTCCTCAGTTCAACATTCTCCCTCTTCAAATTCTTAATCTCTTCATTGGCTGTTTCGTTGGACTGGATTAGACTCTGTATGGTGGTTTCCGTATTTCCTGACACATCCTTTATCACTAGATTCTCTACTTTTTTTTCGAGTTCACTAATCCTCATAATTAATGTTTTCACCAGGTCCATGACATTAGTATTAGCATCAAATCCTTGAAATTCCATTCCCTCATTGTTTACATTTTCGGCCATCTTTAACGTACCGGTAAAGTACCTAAACAGTTGTTACCGAATAAGCCACAAACATTCATGTATACTATTGCCAACAAATCTTTACATTTTTGGTAGTCTACCAACTTCCATTATTTTAAATTTAAAGAAAGACCCTAGGAGACAGGACAGACAAAATTCCTGAAACTACTCAAGGTTAGGAGCGATGCCTGGGACGACCTCTCTCTCCGGCTGCTCGTGTGTGTGTGTGTGTGTTACCAGTATATAGTCTGATGTATATATGAATGTATTTATATATGTATGTGTGTGTGTGTGTGTGTGTGTGTGTTACCAGTATATAGTCTGATGTATATATGAATGTATTTATATATATGTGTGTGTGTGTGTGTGTGTGTGTATTATGTAGTCTCATGTATGTATTTTTTCAGGCTGGTGGTGCTGGCTGCTGGTGTGGTTGGGCAGATGAGTGCACAGTCTGGTGGTGGATGGCACTTGGCATTGAGGTATTGGCAGGGGCAGTGCTGTACTGAGGCATATTTACCACAGTATATGCATGGAGAGTGAGAGACTAACTAGGAGAGTGCATGTGAGTGAGATGGAGGGTGGGAGAGGGAGGCCAAGGATGAGATGGAGGGATGGAGTGGAGAGGTATATGAGAGAAGGGGGTGTGAGTTGGGGGGATGGAGTGAGAGACTAACTAGGAGAGTGCATGTGAGTGAGGTGGAGGGTGGGAGAGGGAGGCCAAGGATGAGATGGAGGGATGGAGTGGAGAGGTATATGAGACAGCAGTTGGTGCTTACCCCTTGTGAGATCAAAGCATCTGGCTATATATGGATAGATAGATAGGTCAATAGATAAATAAGTAGATATAGATACATAGATATTTAGACAGATAGATAAATAGATAGATGGATGATTCTATTGGTCATCATCATCATCATCATCAGGACCTCCTTTCCCAAACTGGATAGATAAATAAATAAGGAGATAGATATATAGATGGGTCAAGAGGTACATGAGTAGATAGATGGCTAAATAGATAGATAGATAGATGGGCCTTTAGCTCCTTCTTCCTCACATAAAAAAAGTAGATAGATAGCTGGGTAAATAGGATGGTAAGTAGAGAAATGGCTAGATAGATAGATAGATATGTAGATAGATAGATATGTAGATAGATAGCTAAATAGATAGACAAACATTGATATATTTATTCATTTAGATAGATAGATAGATAGATAGCTGGGTAAATAGGATGGTAAGTAGAGAAATGGCTAGATAGATAGATAGATATGTAGATAGATAGCTAGATAGATAGATAGACAAACATTGATATATTTATTCATTTAGATAAGATAGGTATATAGATAGATAGCTGGGTAAATAGGATGGTAAGTAGAGAAATGGCTAGATAGATAGATAGATATGTAGATAGATAGATAGATAGACAAACATTGATATATTTATTCATGTGTGGAAACAGCTCCTGAAATATTAAACATTTACCCTCTATAAGTTCTCGTATAGTGGTAGGTGGTGGCGACCATCATCCACTCACTTGATGTAGTGCTGCCTACTTCTTCCTCAGCCTTTATGATTCTTTATCTGTGCCTGCCCTCCTCTCTTCCTATTTCTCACCATCATCCACTCACTTGATGTAGTGCTGCCTACTTCTTCCTCAGCCTTGATCATTCTTTTTCTGTGCCTGCCCTCCTCTCTTCCTATTTCTCACCATCATCCACTCACTTGATGTAGTGCTGCCTACTTCTTCCTTAGCCTTTATCATTCTTTTTCTGTGTCTGTCCTCTTCTCTTCCTATTTCTCACCATCATCCACTCACTTGATGTAGTGCTGCCTACTTCTTCCTTCACCTTTATCATTCTTTTTCTGTGCCTGTCCTCCTCTCTTCCTATTTCTCCCATCTTTCCTGTCACTTCTTATTGCTTTTCTTTCCTTTACAGGTGGCTTTACATTGAGTGACAAGCCAAATGGTTTCCTGTAAGCCAAGAAACCATTTACAACGCTGGGTGGTAACCATATAACCAAACCATACGTGCTCCCTACGTGTCAACAAGTGGGTTGGTGGAGGGTTAGTGCCCCTTCCCATAAAACAAATAACTCAAAGTCAAATGGCCACCCCTTACCGGATCATTGCGTCTGGCAATAGATAGATAGATAGACAGGTTACTAGTCAAATCAACCCTCCAATCTGATCACTAACAATTATAATCCAATTTTTATTTGTTCTTTCATCTGAGGGAACTGGCCAATCCCATAGCTGGAATACTGTACTTAGTTGAGGTAGGAATGAGTCTCCTTGGTTACTAGTCAAATCAACCCTCCAATCAGACTACACTTGCCATCAACTGAGCTGAAAGGGGTTATGGATCTTTGTTATGAGGCAGGAATGAGTCTCCTTGGTTACTAGTCAAATCAACCCTCCAGTCTGATCACTAACAAATATAATCCTATTTTCATTATTTATATTTTATGATGACAGTGGCAGTGATGATGATGATGATGATGATGACAGTGGCAGTGATGATGATGATGATGATAACAGTGGCAGTAATGATGGTGATGACTGGCAGTGATGGTGGTGGTGGTGGTGGTGGCAGTGATGATGATGATGACTTGCAGTGATTATGATAATGTTGGGCATTTCAGAGCAAAATATTAATACTGCATTTTGCTTTCCAGGACTGTGTGATGATGATGATGATGAAGGGTATTTCAGAGCAAAATATTAATACTGCATTTTGCTTTCCAGGACTGTGTGGTGATGATGATGATGATGACGACGACGACGACGACGACAACAACTCGGATCCAGCAAATAGCTACCATCCACTCAGATAGTGGAGCTGGTGGTTTAGACAAGATTAGCAACAACAACAAGTATATACACCACCGACGGAGAGAGAACATTTAGAGGCATGACTAAGGATGAGATGGAGGATGAGAGACTAACTAGGAGAGTGTGTGTGAGTAAGGTGGAGGTGGGGAGAGGGAGGGGGAGACCAAGGATGAGATGGAGGGACGGAGTGGAGAAGATGGAGAGTGAGACTGACTAGGAGAGTGTATGTGAGTGAGGTGGAGGGGGGAGAGGGAGGGGGAGATCAAAGATGAGATTGAGGGATGGAGTGGAGAGGATAGAAAGTGAGAGACTGACTGGGAGAGTGTGTGAGTGACGCTGATAGGAAGAGGGGGGAGGGGGTGACCAAGGATGAAGTGAAAGGATAGAGTGAAGAGACATGTGAGAGAGGGGATGAGAGACTGACTGGGAGAGTGTGTGTGAGGTGGAGGGGGGAAGAGGGAGGTGAGATAGAGTGGAGGGATATATGAAGGGGGGGAGTGTGAGTTAGAGGGATGCCAGTCAAATGGTGAGGGACAGGGGGACATGGAGGTGATTTGTTTGTGGCCACCCCTTACAGGATTAAGGCATCTGGCTATAGATAGATAGATACTTTGGATTTAGAATAGTGTTGTTGTTGTGGGCCTAGTGTAGCCTTAAAGCCCACTGCCAAAGGACAAATTGGACTAGTAACCAAGGAGACTCATTGCTGCCTCATAACTCACTGACTGGAGGGTAAATTGGACTAGTAACCAAGGAGACTCATTGCTGCCTCATAACTCACTGACTGGAGGGTAAATTGGACTAGTAACCAAGGAGACTCATTGCTGCCTCATAACTCACTGACTGGAGGGTAAATTGGACTAGTAACCAAGGAGTTTCAGTCCCAGTTCATCTCTTCTAATGGAAATAACATAAAAGTGAAGTTTATAGCAGACAAAAGTGATAGGGCTGTTTATGTCAGGATTCCAGGGGCTGGATTCGTGAGTGAGTGAGGGTGTGGCCCATTCACTTGACTGCACTTGGGCCTTTCTTTTTTTTTTCCAACTCCTAAGATGGGAAAAGTGGTGTGGATTGATGGTGATGAGGCTTACAGTGACAGTGGCAGTGATGATGATGATGATGATGATGTGATGATTTCAGAGCATTATATTAATGCTACTTTTTGCCTTCCAGGAGTGTGTGTGGGGTGATGGTGATGATGATGATGATGATGACGATGAAGAAACAGCCGTATCCAAGAGACATGTACCATCCACTCACATAGTGGAGTGGGTCACAGTGGCCAGATCAGCAATAATAACAAGTACACCACAGACAGAGACATGTACCATCCACTCAGATAGTGGAGTGGGTCACAGTGGCCAGATCAGCAATAATAACAAGTACACCACAGACAGAGACATGTACCATCCACTCAGATAGTGGAGTGGGTAACAGTGGCCAGATCAGCAATAATAACAAGTACACCACAGACAGAGACATGTACCATCCACTCAGATAGTGGAGTGGGTAACAGTGGCCAGATCAGCAATAATAACAAGTACACCACAGACAGAGACATGTACCATCCACTCAGATAGTGGAGTGGGTCACAGTGGCCAGATCAGCAATAATAACAAGTACACCACAGACAGAGACATGTACCATCCACTCAGATAGTGGAGTCAATCAGCAATAATAACAAGTACACCACAGACAGAGACATGTACCATCCACTCAGATAGTGGAGTGGGTCACAGTGGCCAGATCAGCAATAATAACAAGTACACCACAGACAGAGACATGTACCATCCACTCAGATAGTGGAGTCAATCAGCAATAATAACAAGTACACCACAGACAGAGACATGTACCATCCACTCAGATAGTGGAGTCAATCAGCAATAATAACAAGTACACCACAGACAGAGACATGTACCATCCACTCAGATAGTGGAGTCAATCAGCAATAATAACAAGTACACCACAGACAGAGACATGTACCATCCACTCAGATAGTGGAGTGGGTCACAGTGGCCAGATCAGCAATAATAACAAGTACACCACAGACAGAGACATGTACCATCCACTCAGATAGTGGAGTCAATCAGCAATAATAACAAGTACACCACAGACAGAGGCACAATTTACAGGTATGACGCAGGATGAGATGGACGGTGAGAGACTAACTGGGAGAGTGTGTGTGAGTAAGGTGGAGGTGGGGAGAGGGAGGGGAAGACCAAGGATGAGATGGAGTGGAGAGGATGGAGAGTGAGAGAGAAACTAGGAGAGTGTAAGTGAGTGAGGTGGAGAGGGAGACCAAGGATGAGATGCAGGGATGGAGTGAGAGACTGACTAGGAGAGAGTGTGTGTGAGTAAGGTGGAGGTGGGGAGAGGGAGGGGAAGACCAAGGATGGGATGGTGGGATGGAGTGGAGAGGATGGGGAATGAGAGACTAACTAGGAGTGTATGTGAGGGGTGGAGAGTGGTGGAGGGGGAGACCAAGGGTGAGATGGAGGAATCGAGTGGAGAGGACAAAGAATGAGAGACTGACTAGGAGAGTGTATGTGAGTGAGGTGGAGAGGGAGACCAAGGATGAGATGCAGGGATGAAGAGGATGGAGTGAGAGACTGACTAGGAGAGTGCGTGTGAGTGAGGTGGAGGGGGAGACCAAGGATGAGATGGAGGGATGGAGTTGAGAGGATGGAAAATGAGAGACTGACTAGGAGAGTGTGTGAGGTGGAGAGGTAGAATGAAATAATACAAAAAAAAACGATTAAAAAACAAAGAAATCAACAACAAGGTTGACACACACACACACACACACACAGACCCACCCACACACACACACACACACACACAGACCCACCCACACACACACACCACACACACACACCCACCCACCCACACACACACACACCACACACCCACCCACACACACACACACACACCACACACACACACACACCCACCCACCCACACACACACACACACACACACACACATTCCAACGTCTTATTTATTTTCTTGGCTATATATTGTTAGAATCAGGTATATTTCCTAACACTTTCTCACCTGCAATTTATTTTGTCTCCTGCACCTTAACATCTTTTTGTAAGCTACTTATTTATGTTGATTGAAAGTAGATAGTACAAAATGGTGCTGGCGCCAGGTATATCTATCTATCTGTCTGCCTATCTATCTATCCATGTACAGAATTACTTGAATTTAACTGCTGTCTGAGTGTTTGAAATTCCTGGGACTTCTGCATCTATCTGTCCATCTATCTGTCTATCTACCAATCTATCTATCCATCTATCTGTCTGCCTATCTATCCATCTATGTCTGTCTACTAATCTATCTATCCATCTATATCGGTGTACCTATCTATCTCTGTCTGTCTATCTATCCACCTATCTGTCTGTCTACCAATCTATCTATCCATCTAACTGTCTACCTATCTATCTATCCATCTATTTGTCTGTCTACCTATCTATCTATCCATCTATCTGTCTGTCTACCTATCTATCTATCCATCTATCTGTCTATCTACCAATCTATCTATCAGTCTGTGTCTGTCTATCTATCCATCTATATCTGTCTACCAATCTATCTATCCATCTATCTGTCTATCTATCCATCCATCTGTCTATCTACCTCTCTATATCTATCCATCTGTCTGTCTGTCTATCTATCCATCTGTCTGTCTACCAGTCTATCTATCCAACTATCTGTCTATCTATCTATCCATCTGTCTATCTATCTATCTATCCACCTATCTATCTATCCATCTATCTGTCTATCTATCTATCTACCCACCTATCTATCTATCCATCTATCTGTCTGTCTATCTATCCATCTTTGTCTGTCTACCAATCTATCTATCCATCTTTGTCTGTCTACCAATCTATCTATCCATCTATATCTGTCTACCTATCTATCTATCCATCTATCTGTCTGTCTACCTATCTATCTATGTCTGTCTACCTATCTATCTATCCATCTATCTGTCTGTCTATCTATCCATCTATGTCTACCTATCTATCTATCCATCTACCTGTCTGTCTACCTATCTATCTATCCATCCATCTACCTATCTATCTATCCATCTATATGTCTACCTATCTATCTCTCCATCTATCTGTCTATCTACCTATCTATCTATCCATCTAATTATACTTTCATTTATCTATCAATGTTTAAATTCTCATTCCATTGACATCTATCTATCTATCTATGTACCTATTTATCTATCTACCTACCTACCTATCTTTCTGTCTATTGCAACATGCCTTAATCCCAGAGTGGGTGGCCACAAACAAATCACCTCCACATCACCCTGTGCTAGGCCATCAGACTGCCATCCCTCTAAGTCACACACCATCATCATTCATATATCTCTCCACTCCATCCCTCCATCTCATCCTTGGCCTCCCACTCCACCTCACTCACACTCTTCTAGTTAGTCTCTCATTCTCTATCCCTCCCCTTTCCACCTCACTCACATACTCTCCTAGTCAGTCTCTCATTCTCCAGCCTCTCCATACTTCCACCATCATCATAATCATCATTCAAGCCACTGGAATCCTGACTACACCCCACAGGCATACACATACACAAACCTACACATACATAAACATCCAAACAAACAACAACAACAACAATGTGTATACCCATGACCTATCCAATCAAAATATATACATACATACATACACATAAATATATACATACATACATACATACACATACAGTACATACATACATACATGCTTCACACCCAAATAAACAAACATAATATACTATACATCACTAGCCAGTAAAAATACATACATACATACATACATATACACATACATAATATACTGTACATCACTGTCCAATAAAAATACATACATACATATATAAATACATACATACACACATACATACACATACATAACAAACATACACAATATATTATACATCACTAGCCAATAAAAATACATACATACATACACATACATAATATACTGCACAACACCAGCCAATAAAAATAAATAAGTTATCAATAATGCTCATATTCACGCCAGTTATGGAAGCTCCCTAACATCTCTTCCTAAGTGGTTTATTTTGCTTATTTCAGCTTACTGTGCTATTCTGTGTTCCATACATCCTTCCCATATCACCATATTCAGCATAAACTTCCCTAACACCTTTTCTTAAGTGATTTATTTTGCTTATTTCAGCTTACTGTCCTATTCTGTGTTCCATACATCCTTCCCATATCACCATACTCTGCATTAACTTCCCTAACACCTTTTCCTAAGTGGTTTACTTTATTACACCTTACTGTTCTCTTCTGTGTTCCATAAATCCTTTCAATATCACCATACTCTGCAAAAAGTTCCCTAATGCATTTTCCTAAGTGATTTATTTTGTTTTATTACACCTTACTGTCCTCTTCTGTTCCATACATCCTTCCAATATTACTATACTCTGCATAAAATTCCTTGACACCTTTTCCTAAGTGGTTTATTCTATTATGCTTTACTATCCTCTTCTGTGTCATACAAATCCTTCTAATATCACCACACTTTGCATAAATCACACACAAAAGGATACTAACCAGCCATATCCAAAAATAAACAGCTAAGGAGGAGGTGTTAGGGAGCTTGTATACCCACAAAGAATACCATCCTATCTGACTAGTAACCAAGGAGACTCATTCCATACCCAAAAAGAATACCATCCTATCTGACTAGTAACCAAGGAGACTCATTCCATACCCAAAAAGAATACCAGCCTATCTGACTAGTAACCAAGGAGACTCATTCCATACCCAAAAAGAATACCAGCCTATCTGACTAGTAACCAAGGAGACTCATTCCATACCCAAAAAGAATACCAGCCTATCTGACTAGTAACCAAGGAGACTCATTCCATACCCAAAAAGAATACCAGCCTATCTGACTAGTAACCAAGGAGACTCATTCCATACCCAAAAAGAATACCAGCCTATCTGACTAGTAACCAAGGAGACTCATTCCATACCCAAAAAGAATACCAGCCTATCTGACTAGTAACCAAGGAGACTCATTCCATACCCAAAAAGAATACCAGCCTATCTGACTAGTAACCAAGGAGACTCATTCCATACCCAAAAAGAATACCAGCCTATCTGACTAGTAACCAAGGAGACTCATTCCATACCCAAAAAGAATACCAGCCTATCTGACTAGTAACCAAGGAGACTCATTCCATACCCAAAAAGAATACCAGCCTATCTGACTAGTAACCAAGGGCTCCTACCCTCCTCATGGGGCAACGTAGGATTGGATGATGGATGGATGGATGGATGATTATTATCATCATCCATCCATCCATCCATCATCCAATTCTACGTTGCCCCATGAGGAGCGTAGGAGCCCGGGGCTAGGTAATTTGGTCTTGACATTTACAATGAGAGTGACCAGCCTCACTCATCCCTGAGTGGCATTACATGAGCAATAAACCCCAACCATCCCTTGGATATAAACCTTCACCGGCTCAATCCGATTGGAGCGCAATAATTACCCACTAAACCACCAGGTGCCAAAATTTGGTTATATGGTTACCACCCAGCGTAGTAAATGGTTTCCTGGTGTACAGGAAACCATTTGGCTTGTCACTCAGTGTAGAGTCACCCACAGGCAGAAGGAAGAGGAAAGAATGAAGGAAAGGAAGACAGAAGAGGGAGTGTAAAGTCACCCGTAGGCAGAAGGACAAGGAAAGAATGAAGGAAAGAAAGACAGAAGAGGATGGAAGGAATGGAGAGAGGAGAGGAAAGGTCAGACACTCGAAAGCAGAACTACATCGAGTGAGTGGATGGTGAGCGCCCCCACCTACCACACAGTTATTATTATCATTATTATTATTACTGTTATTATTATTAGAGGTAGAGGTAGACCAAGGATGAGGTGGAGGGATGGAGTTGAGAGGTATACAGTATGAGGGAGGGTGGGTGAGTTGGGGGAGGGTAGTCAAATGGTGGGTGACAGAGCGACTTGGAGGCGTTTTGTCTGCGGCCACCCTTTGCGGGATTAGGGCGTCGGGCTATAGATAGATAGATAGATTATTATTATTATTATTACTATTATTAGTATTACTATTATCATCATTATCATTATTATCACCATCATTAATATTATTATTATTATTATTATTATTATTACTGTTATTATTATTATTATTATTATTAGTTATTATTATTATTATTATTAGCTCAGTGGCAAAAAAAGACAGTACTATGGCTCTACATCCTTTCCATACTACTTCTTTGTGACTAGCATCATATTCCAGTGTTAATTTATTGTTACAGCATTCAAGATGGAGAGATGGCAATTTTAGGCCAAGTTAGAGTAAAAAGAGTATAGCACTTCTTTGTGACTAGCATCATATTCCAGTGTTAATTTATTGTTACAACTCATCATTCAAGATGGAGAGATGGCAATTTTAGTCCAAGTTAGAGTAAAAAGAGTATAGCACTTCTTTGTGACTAGCATCATATTCTAGTGTTAATTTACTGTTACAGCATTCAAGATGGAGTGATGGCAATTTTAGGCCACGTTAGAGTAAAAAGAGTATAGCACTTCCTTGTGACTAGCATCATATTCTAGTGTTTATCTATTATTACAACTTGGCACTCAAGATGGAGAGATGACAGTTTTATTGAGAGAGAGAGAGAGAGAGAGAGAAATCTATCTATCTATCTATCTATTTATAGCCCGACGCCCTAATCCCGCAAAGGGTGGCCGCAGACAAAACGCCTCCAAGTCACTCTGTCACCCACCATTTGACTACCCTCCCCCCAACTCACCCCCCCTCCCTCATATACCTCTCAACTCCATCCCTCCACCTCATCCTCGGTCTACCCCTCCCTCTCCCTCCCTCCACCTCACCTACATACACCCTCTTAGTCAGTCTTTCATTCTCCATTCTCTTCACATGTCCAAACCACCTCAGTGTATTTCTCCTAATCTTCTCAACCACATCCACATCTACCCCACAACGTTCCTTCACTTCTTCATTCGTCAACCTGTCCCTCCACGTCACTCCACATGCTCCTCTCAAGTAACTCATTTCCACTGCTCTCACTCTTGACTTGTTCCCCTCTTGCAAGGTCCACGCCTCGCTTCCATACGTCAGGGTAGGGATCACAATACCATCATGCAGTGACTTCTTAACTTCCATACTCACCTCCCTATTTCTCATCACTGCTTTCAGTGTACCAACAACCTTTCTTCCCTGCTGTACCCTTTCACGTACTTCATCCCCCAAAGTTCCATCCTTACTCATCACACTACCCAAGTACTTGAATGCACTCACATTCTCACACATCAGTAAAAATACACATACACCTTTTTCACCTTAACTTGGCCCAGATTTTCATCCTTTTGCAGCTTATTTCACACAGCTCAGTGGCAGAAAAAGACAATACTATGACTCTATATCCCATCCATAGCACTTCTTCATGACTAGCATCATATTCTAGTATTAAACAATTGTTAAATCTAAGTTGTGAAGATGGATATACAGCAGTTCTAGGTCAAGTTACAGTGACAAGAGTATAGTTGTATATATTAATTATAACAGTTCACACATCATCATCATCATCACCATCCGGACCTCCTTTCCCACCCTAGGGCAGGGTGAGGAGTAGCAACGTCCAGACAGCCCAAGTTTGTCCAATCCAATGGGCCACACTTCCATTCACTCATCATTCAAGCCCCTGGAATCCTGGCTCTATCTGATACACCATACACAGTTCAATAATTACCATACAGTACTATACATAATAGCAGTAGTAATAATCCACCTACCCACTACTGTACAGCATTTGGTTATTCGATGTGGAGTTACACGAGGGCAGCACAACATCAAGCGAGTGGATGGTCGTGTCCCCACCTACCACAGAAGCAGTGAATGATAACACTTGACAATTCTGTGGATGGTAAAGGAAGAATTACTGGTATATACTGGCATGAAGCTGACAGGCAAAACTATCTATCTATCTATCTGCAGACGCCTTAATGCCGTACAGGCAGCGTCACACTGGCACAAAAGTGGCCAACATGGCGGCCAGTCTTGCCACCCGCTGCCACACTGACTCACGCTGAGCCACACTTTGCCTGCCAGGTGAAATGGCTAACAGTTCTCGCTCACAGCTTGTTGGTGGCATTAGAACTCAAATGAACCTGTATTAATTTGGTAATGGGTGAGAAAATATTTGTTATTCACAGAAGGAAACTTTAAATAAAACTGTTAAATATAATTTAATTCTTGTGATTTTTATTCCTTTTTATTGTTTTTCTTGTAACATGAAATAAATATTTGGACACTCGGGTGACCAGCCACGGAGGCTGTGTGTTTTGTCTCCAAACAACAAGTAGAAATCAGATTTTGGTATGGATCCTGCAGCAAGGACAACTCTAGTAGACTGCTGTGTGGCTCTGGAGTTGCTACAGCACGTTAGGTGTTGTAGAAACTGAGGAAAAGGCAGTGGCTACTGCCTGGTGGTTTGTTTACAAATGACCACCAGGCACCAAGGATGACCACACTGTTAGCCGTTTGGGCTGGCAAAAACACACCAGTGTGGCAGACACTCAACTCTGCTGGCCATTTTGGCTCGCATGTTAGTCACTTTTGGTCTAGTGTGACGCCACCTTAAGGGGTGGCCACAAACAAATCACCTCCATGTCGCCCTATCCCCCGCCATTTCACTGCCTTCCCCCCAGTTCACATCCCCCTCTCTCACATACCTCTCCACTCCATCCCTCCATCTCATCCTTGGTCTCCCCCTCCCTCTTTCCCCCTTCACCCAACACATACACTCTCCTTGTTAGTCTCTTGCTCTCCATCCTCTCCACGTGGCCAAACCACAAATCCATCCATCCATCATCCAATCCTATGTTGCCCCATGAGGAGTGTAAGAGCCCAGGGCTAGGCAAAGGCACCAACTTGGTATTTCATTGCACTGAGTCGGGTGAGCTAAGTGAGTCTCAACACTGACTTTGTAAGAAAATATATATTTTTTATTAGGGTACTTATGAGTATTACTGTGTAAACCTTGCCTAAATTATACTGTGTTATGCAAACACTTACTTAGTGTGGCATTTGAGAAAAGTTAAGAGGCTAATGAGATACTGGCCCAAGTTAGAAGGAACTGGTGGGGTGAAGCAGGCTGGTGGCCAGGACACTTGTAGTGCAGGAAAATATCTTGTTGTGTGTGTTACATACTGTATGGTGTTTATAAACCTTGCTACAATTATACACTTGTAGTGCAGGAAAATATCTTGTTGTGTGTGTTACATACTGTATGGTGTTTATAAACCTTGCTACAATTATACACTTGTAGTGCAGGAAAATATCTTGTTGTGTGTGTTACATACTGTATGGTGTTTATAAACCTTGCTACAATTATACACTTGTAGTGCAGGAAAATATCTTCTTGTGTGTGTTACATACTGTATGGTGTTTATAAACCTTGCTACAATTATACACTTGTAGTGCAGGAAAATATCTTCTTGTGTGTGTTACATACTGTATGGTCTTTATAAACCTTGCTACAATTATACATGTTGTGCAGCAGACTGCTTAGTATTTTATAGGAGAGAATAACTTGGCCTGAGGTAAATATCAGTGGCTGCTGCCACCAGTCAGAAGGAACACGACTCTTTACATGTAAACATATATCACCAGTTCAACGCTAAGCAAGTTTGGTGTGGTATGGCCAGAATAAAGCCAACACTAAACTGTGGCACCAGTACCCACTGTACTACAAGACTCATGTTATAATGCCCATCACAATAACACTAACATGTGAAGCACCATACTGTACTTACTAACTGGTGCACCCTAACCCACTGCACCACCAGGCTTCTTTCTGTCCCACCATCACTGCTACACCAGTCATGGCACCATAACCCACTGCACCACCAGGCTTCTTTCTGTCCCACCATCACTGCTACACCAGTCATGGCACCATAACCCACTGCACCACCAGGCTTCCTTCTGTCCCACCATCACTCTGCTACACCAGTCATGGCACCATAACCCACTGCACCACCAGGCTTCCTTCTGTCTCATTGTCACTCTCCTTCTCACCCTGTAAATATATATAATCATTAACCACTACTACATCAGGTATTTATCTACCTCTACCTAGCTTATATGCAGACACCTCAATCCTGTAAGGGGTGGGGGTTTGTCTCTGAGTTAGTTGTTTTACGGGGAGGGGCACTAACCCTCCACCAACCCACTTGTTGACACGCAGGGAGCACGTGTGATTTGGTTATATGGTTACCACCCAGCGTTGTGAATGGTTTCTTGGCTTACAGGAAATCATTTGGCTTGTTACTCAATGTAAAGCCACCTGTAAAGGAAAGAAAAGCAATAAGAAGTGACAGGAAAGATGGGAGAAATAGGAAGAAAGGAGGGCAGGCACAGAAAAAGAATGATAAAGGTGAAGGAAGAAGTAGGCAGCACTACATCAAGTGAGTGGATGATGGTGAGAAATAGGAAGAGAGGAGGAGAGGCACAGAAAAAGAATGATAAAGGCTAAGGAAGAAGGAGGCAGCACTACATCAAGTGAGTGGATAATGGTGAGAAATAGGAAGAGAGGAGGACAGACACAGAAAAAGAATGATAAAGGTGAAGGACGAAGTAGGCAGCACTACATCAAGTGAGTGGATGATGGTATAAAATAGGATGAAAGGAGGACAAACACAGAAAAAGAATGATAAAGGTGAAGGAAGAAGTAGGCAGCACTACATCAAGTGAGTGGATGATGGTGAGAAATAGGAAGAGAGGAGGACAGACAGAAAATGAATGATAAAGGTGAAGGAAGAAGTAGGCAACACTACATCAAGTGAGTGGATATGGTCATTTGCCACCTGTGATTATTATTATACCTTGGTGGTTGGTGTGGGCACTCACCATCCTCTCACTTGATGTAGTGCTTTACTCGGATGCCTGCCCTTTTCTCTCTTCCTTCCTTCTTCCCTTCCTTCCTCTTATGTCCTGCTTTCTTTCCTCTTCCTTCTGCCTGTGGGTGACTCTACACTGAGTGACAAGCCAAATGGTTTCCTGTACACCAGGAAAACCATTTACTACGCTGGGTGGTAACCATATAACCAAATTATGGCGCCTGGTGGTTTAGTGGGTAATTAATGGGCTCCAATCGGATTGAGCCGGTGAAGGTTTATATCCAAGGGATGGTTGGGGTTTATTGCTCATGTAATGCCACTCAGGGATGAGTGAGGCTGGTCACTCTCATCTTAAATGTCAGGACCAACTTCCTTGCCCTGGGCTCCTATGCTCCTCATGGGACAATGGAAGATTGGATGATGTGTACAGTATGTATATTAATTTTCTATCCTAATCTCCTTGGTTACTAAACATATAGATAGATAAAGAGATAGATAAACAGATGAGTTATATGTAAAACACAAAACTTAAAAATGATTTAGTTGAATTTATTTTTACACTAGAATCTCCTTGGTTACTAGCCTCAATAGACAGATAAAGTACATAGATAGATAGATGTAGATTGACAGACACAGGTGGGTAGGTAGGTAGTTATGGATAGATAGATATAATTAATGGAGAGAGAGAGGGAGAGAGAGAGAGAGAGAGAGAGAGAGACGGGTGGGTAGGCAGACAGATAAATAGACATACACAGACATATAGATAGACAGACTTACATGCTGTTGCCACAATCTCCTTGGTTACTAGTGCTGATAGATGCAATGGCCATACCGTGCCACATTCAGCTGAAACAGATAGATAAATTGATAGACACCTCCATATAGATAGATAGACAGGATGGTGTTACTGTTCAAAGATGGCTTGAAGATAGATAGATAGAGAGATAAACAGGATGGTTATTGTCCACAGATAGATAGATAGATAGATACATACATACATAGATGGATAGACAGACAGGCATAGACAGAATGGTGTGACTGTCCAAAGATAGATAGATAGATAGATAGATAGATAGATAGATAAACAGGATGGTTATTGTCCACAGATAGATCTCAGCTTGAATATTGCTCACCCTTGTGGAATGGTTGTGGAGAGGTTGCATTAAGACAACTAGACAAAATTCAGAATAAAGCTGTTAGAATCATTAACAACCCTGCCATTACATATAAACTACCTCCCCTGCAAGTAAGAAGGAATGTTGCCTCCCTTGCATTATTTTGCAGATATTTTTTTGGCAAATGCTCAGACGAAGTTGCGTCCATGGTGCCACCTCTCCATGCCTTCCCTCGTGCTACACGGGCATCTGGTAGCGCTCATGTCTGGAATGTCACTCAACCATATTGCAGAACTTCTGCCTATCAGAATTCTTTCATTCCCCGAACTGCATCTCTCTGGAACTCGCTTCCCCAGAGTTGTTTTCCTCCAAATTTCAACCCACAGGTGTTCAAGTCTAACTGTTTCAGATATTTTATGAACAGAGGACACCAGTAATATGGTGGATGGATTATTTTTTTTTCCCCATTTGTTTTTCCTTCCTCCGTTGTTATTTAAAAAAAAAAAAAAAACATAGATGGATAGACAGACAGGCATAGACAGAATGATGTGACTGTCCAAAGATAGATAGATAGATAGATAAACAGAATGGTTATTGTCCACAGATAGATAGATAGACAGACAGACAGACATAAATAGGTAGGTATAAT
This sequence comes from Coenobita brevimanus, assembly GCF_032717465.1. Lineage (NCBI taxonomy): Eukaryota > Metazoa > Arthropoda > Malacostraca > Decapoda > Coenobitidae > Coenobita > Coenobita brevimanus. The sequence continues at coordinate 161,755 of NW_027644769.1, read as the reverse complement.
AGTAAAAAGACTGTCCAAAGATAGATAGACAGATAGATAGATAGAAAGGTGTGTCATTGTTAAAAGATATAGATAGATAGATAAACAGATAGATAGATAGATAAATACCTCCAAATGGATAGATACACAGATAGATACATGCAACCACCCCAACAGATAGTGTAACTGTCAGAATCTCCTTGGTTTCTAGTGCTGTCTGATGCAAGCCAGCACCACGCCACATCGACAGAGTGACTAGGAGAGCACTTCTTTGTGACTAGGATTATAATGGAGTTTACTAAGCAAGGTGAAAGAGAGAGAGAGAGAGAGAGAGAGAGGCAATGTAAGGGTCACAGGTCAGGTCACAGGCCATAAAATCAACACTATAACCCTTAACCAGCACTTCTTTGTGACTAGCATTATACTCAAGGAAGTCAGCTTCAGAGAGGGCATACCTTCAGGTGTGGTGGGGGGGGGAGAGCACTGCAGGGGTCACAGGTCAGGTCACAGGCCATAAAATCAACCTTGGAGGGATGGAGGAATCCTTGGAGGGTCGGAGGAAACCTTGGAGAGATGGAGGAAACCTTGGAGGGATGGAGGAAACCTTGGAGGGTCGGAGGAAACCTTGGAGGGTCGGAGGAAACCTTGGAGGGTCGGAGGAAACCTTGGAGGGTCGGAGGAAACCTTGGAGGGATGGAGGAAAGCTTGGAGGGTCGGAGGAAACCTTGGAGGGTCGGAGGAAACCTTGGAGGGATGGAGGAAACCTTGGAGGGTCGGAGGAAACCTTGGAGGGATGGAGGAAACCTTGGAGGGATGGAGGAAACCTTGGAGGGACGCTGGAGACAGTACACGCCTGGAGGGAGGGAAAATGGTGAGTTGGAGGGAAGGCAGACTGATGGTGAGAGAAAAAGATAAATTAAGAGAAAGAATAGTTGTACTGCTGCTGGTGAGACAGACAGACGGATAAATAGATAGACAGATAGATATAGATAGACTAAATAGATGGATATAGATAAATGTGTGGCTGGTGTGTTGGCTCCAAAGATAGACAGATAGATAGATGGATGGATAGATAGATAGACAGACAGACAGATAGATGGATGGATAGACATATAAATACCCTTGATGGATTGATGGATGGGTAGATAGATAGCTAGCTAGCTGGATAGATAGATAGACAGATAGATAGATAGTGACCTGATAGATAATGGCTGCCATAAAATGCTAGATAAATAGTTTTACTGTGTGTACTGCTTCTCAATACCATGATGATGATGATGATGATGAACAGAGATAGATGCAAGAGTGGATGGATAGATAGACGGATGGATTAAGAGAGAGAGAGAGAGAGAGAGAGAGAACTGGGTAGGCTGATGAATGGATATAGATAGATAGATAGATAGATATAATACACCTGACACAGACAGATGGATTAACAGTTAGACAGACAGACAGACAGACTGATAGACAGACAGATACACATTACTGGGTAGGCTGATGAATGGATATAGATAGATAGAAAGATAGATATACAGTAGTTAGGTATATGGGGGCAGGGCAGCATGATGACTAACAGGCCTTGTGAGATAGATAGACAGATAGATAGATAGAAAGACTGATAGATAAATAGATTGATAGATATACACAAAATGAAAATGATAGAAAATGGGAAGGAATTTATCTAGAGGTAAGTTAGATGCCTAGACTGGTGGATAGACTGATATAGATAGATAAATAGGCTACCCATCTATCTATCTATATATATAATATGTACAAGGTAATAGTAATAATAATCACTATCTATGCATGACTACATCAGGTGAGTGGATGGTAAGTACTGGACAGATAGACAGATACAAAGCTAGATGGAGAGAGAGAGAATCAACATCATTTTTATTTGACAACTGAAAAGTTAATCTATTTATATTTGCATCTATCTATCTATCCCCTACATTTATCACTACATTATGTGAGTGGATGGTACAGACGTCGGAATAAGTTCGTTTCCTTTTCCGTGTTTGTAACACTGCTCGATAGAGAGGTATCCCCTCCTCCTCCCTTCCTCATAGTCCCACACTCCCACCCAACCCCCCCACTTTTCTCTCCGACCCCATAACCCCACCCGGTACCCTCCATACTCTCGCTCACAGCCAGCTAGGGGTTTCTGTACTTCAAGCACCTCTCTAATTACATGTAGTCCGAACAACTAATAAAGGAATAGTACAGTATATATCATAAACCAAGTTAGAAGATTTACTACACACACACACACACACACACACACACACACACACACACACACACACACACACAGAAATAAATCTACTGTGATTATATGTTGCGATAGTAGACACCTCTTTTACACACACACACACACACACACACACACAAAGAGAGAGAGAGAGAGAGAGAATTAGTCTGTTGTGATTAAATGTTGCGGTAGTAGACACCTCTTTTACATAGAGAGAGAGAGAGAGAAAGAGAGTAAATCTGCTGTGATTAAATGTTGCGATAGTAGACACCTCTTTTACACACACACACACACACACACACAAAGAGAGAGAGAGAGAGAGAGAGAGAGAGAGAGAGAGAGAGAGAGAATTAGTCTGTTGTGATTAAATGTTGCGGTAGTAGACACCTCTGTATGTAAGAGAGAGAGAGAGAGAGAGAGAGAGAGAGAATTAGTCTGTTGTGATTAAATGTTGCGGTAGTAGACACCTCTGTATGTAAGAGAGAGAGAGAGAGAGAGAGAGAGAGAGAGAGAGAGAGAGAGAGAGAGAGAGAGAGAATTAGTCTGTTGTGATTAAATGTTGCGGTAGTAGACACCTCTTTTACACACACACACACACACACACAAAGAGAGAGAGAGAGAGAGAGAGAGAGAGAGAGAATTAGTCTGTTGTGATTAAATGTTGCGGTAGTAGACACCTCTGTATGTAAGAGAGAGAGAGAGAGAGAGAGAGAGAGAATTAGTCTGTTGTGATTAAATGTTGCGGTAGTAGACACCTCTGTATGTAAGAGAGAGAGAGAGAGAGAGAGAGAATTAGTCTGTTGTGATTAAATGTTGCGGTAGTAGACACCTCTTTTACACACATACAGAGAGAGAGAGAGTGAGAGAGAGAGAATAAATCTGCTGTGATTAAATGTTGCGATAGTAGACACTTCTTTTACACACACAAACTCTCTCTCTCTCCCCCCCCCCACACACACAGAGGAGTTACAAGGAAAAGTTAGGATCTAAATGACTATGCAGCCCATACCGTGGAGATTCTTCTTGTTTGCCTGGGAATGCATATCCAATTCACATTTATTCTAGTGTAAGATCCTGCCGATGAATCCTTTAAACTTCTCTACTGTATTCTTAACAACGTCCATGTTGAGTCAATTCCATGTGGAGCAGATTTTGCATGTGAAAAAGTTTTCACGTAATGCTGCTGGTAATTTTATTTCATTTACGGCTGCCAACCATGGTTGTGTGCCGAGTCCGTGTTAAGAGTAAGCAACTTTCTATGTAATGATTCTGAAACCCATTCAAATTTTAAACACTTTAATGAGCTGACCCCGTAGTCTACGAGTTTGTACTAGGGGAAGGCGGTGGTTGAATCGGTAGAGAGGCGGCCTGCAGTCCTAATGGACCCAGGATCGAATCCCGGCTGGGGCAGGGAACAGTTCAAGGATTTGAATTTCCTAAATGCAGACTTTCCTGATCTACCAGATGACCCGGCAACTTGTCGTAAAAATACCCCCGCTAGTACCAATACACAAGTCCTGTATGAGACAGCCCTAGCATGCCTTCAATATGGACGGTGAGTATTAGCACCGAAGTGGTGACATGTGGAGGTGTAGGTGGGACTACTGGGCCTTGGGATAGGCCACTGCCCCTGAGAAATAGGCCTTTTAGGCTTTGCCCAGAGTCGGACACGTATAAAAAAAAAAAAAAAAGTCTCATAGTCCTCAGGCGAACCTGATACCTTAGTCTCCTGAACTCTTTTTAAGTCGACGTATGTCGACCATAATTCCACAGTAACTGAGGAAGTGGCCGTATTAAGGAGATATAGACTGTGAGGACAATCTCTTTATTCCTACAGGGAGAGAGAGAGAGAGAGAGAGAGAGACAGACAGACAGACAGACAGACAGATAGACTTGGAATGGTAAGAACAATCAGGAGAAATACTGATAAAAAAAGTGAGTGAGAGGAGAAACTGAAGCAGAAAAGAGGAAAACACGCAGGTGAAAAAATGGAACAATGTTATAGAAGTGACGCAGGGACGGAAGCACGCACACACACACACACACACACACACACACACACACACACACACACACACACACACACACACACACACACACACACACACACACTTTCTGAACATTTGTCGACTTGTCTGTGCCTGTCTGTGTACTGCCCCCCCCCCCCTCCCTTTCTCTCTCTCTGGATCCTTTGTCTCATCCCCAGTTTCCTTTTCCCTCCTTCCCCTTTCTTTATAGCAATCTGCTCAGTCCCTACCTTCCTCCCTCTCTTTAATTTCCTTCGTCTCTCTCCCCCTCTGTCACTCCCTCCTTACCTCACTCTTCTTTCTTCCTCCCTGTGTCATAACTATGTCTTACTTTTTACATCTGTCACATGTGTTACCTTTTTTTTCTCCATTACTCTCTCCGTATTTCCTTACTTGTACTAAATCCATTTCCTTCACTGCTTTCTTTCTCCAGTAATAACTGCATGAGCCCTTTTCTCTCTCCTTTCTCCGTCTCTCCCTGTCACCCAAAATCGCTTCTTCCATTCCGCTCTTCCCACTGTCTTTCCCTCCCTTCCTCCCTCCCTGCCCCTTCCTTGTCTTCCCTTCTTAACATTCCCCTCCTTTTTCTTGCCCTAAAAATAAACCTATTTTCTTCCCACCCTTAATCTCTATTTTCTCTCCGCAAATTTCTCTAATTTCTCTGTTTCTCTCCCTCCCTTTTTACTTGAATGTCATTCGTTTTACTCAGCCTCAATGCTTTCGTCTTATCCTGCTTAGTTCTTTCCCTGCGTCCTTGCCAGAATAACACACTTTTTCCCTACTCCCTCTACATTGCCATCTTTTCTAATTTTTCTCATTATCGTTCTCAGCATTCCGTTCCGTAGCTCTCTTTCCCACTTTCTCCTTTTGTTATCCCTGTTTCTGTGGTTGCTCCATTCCCATTTTCTCTCAGCTGTCTCCCCTTTTGTCTCAACTTCCCTGTCTCCCGGCCTTTCTATTCACATCTCCCTTTTCTCTTTCTCTTTCACACTGCTTGAACCTCATTTCACCTCTCACTGTCTCTTCTTCTCACTCTCTGCCTCTTTTCTTGGCTCTCGTTGTTCTCTCCTTGCCTCCCCCCTTCTTATTTTCTCCGTAACTGTCCTCTCATTTCTCATTTTTCCACTCTCCCTCCCCGCCTGTCGCTCCCTATCTTTTAACTCTCTCTCTCTCTCTCTCTCTCTCTCTCTCTCTCAGTGTAGTAAACCTTTTCCTAACTTGGTTTATGATATATACTGTACTATTCCTTTATTAGTTGTTCGGACTGCAAGTAATTAGAGAGGTACTTGAAGTACAGAATTCCCCAGCTGGCTGTGAGCGAGAGTATGGAGGGTACCGGGTGGGGTTATGGGGTCGGAGAGAAAAGTTGGGGAGTTGGGTGGGAATGTGGGACTATGAGGAAGGGAGGAGGAGGGGATACCTCTCCATCGAGCAGTGTTACAAACACCTTAGTCCACGGAAAAGGAAACGAATTTATTCCGACGTCTGTACATAATATCGAATTACCGGTATGGGTCCATCCACCCCCATCTTGTTGCATCTCTTCTTCTCTCCTATACAGTATCACTATATGCCATTCTATACCTGCATGTCTCATATCTCTTCTTATTCCCTTCTACGCCACTATACACAATGCTCTATCAGAATGTCTCCAATCTCTTCTTCCCTTCTACCCTACTAAGCACCACTCTATCAAAATCTCTCCTATCCCTTGTTATTTCCTTCTACATCACTATATACACAGCTGTATCAGAATGCCCTCGGTATCTTCCTATCCTCTCCTATACCACTACAATTCATGCATCAGACTGTTTCCTCTCCCTTCGTATTCCCTCCAATACCACAATACTCCACGCTCTATCAGAATGACTCCAATCTGTTCCTATTTTCTTCATCACCACTATGCAAAAAGCTGTATCAGATTCTCTCTCGTTTTGTACGTCCACTTTGTTCTTGGTCTTCTTTTTCTTTCCATTCAAACACTCATTCGCCCTTCCTCATTCACAACCGTGTCCCTACAATTCCTTCTCAGTCTACCACTTCTTATTCCAACTGTTCCCTTCTTTCAACCATAGGGGTAAAACATCATAATTAAGGAGGAGGGAAGGAGGGAGGGATAACGAAAAATTATGAAGAAAAAAGAAAGGCATCGCAAAGCATGAACAGCAGGTACCAGACTCACGACATGCAGACAGTAGGTACAAGGCCAGATCAGCAGATAAGGAACAGTACGTGGAAGGATGATGATGATGATGAAGAGGTGAAGGATGATGATGATGTTGAAGAGGTGAAGGATGATGATGATGATGATGGAGAGGAGGAAATGGAGGGAGAAATAACTACCGCATCATTTGCTGAAAAAATAGTTAATATTCGCTCTCCTCTCTTCAGTGTAATTCAAGCCCCCTGCCCCCTACCCTCTCACTGAACTTCGTAATTACCCCTAATATCTTAGACCAGGAAAAAATGCAAATCCAAAGAGTACTGGGGTACACACAGAGAACATACCCTCACCACAAACCAAACAATAACTACCAAATAAACTATACTGGGGTGGGGGGCACACAGAGAGTACATTCCCCACTCCAGAAAACAAACAATAACGCCATATGTTGCTTCTAGACAGATTACACTGGGATGGGGGTACACACAGAGTACATACCTCTAACACAAGCATAACAATAACCTAAACTCTTGGTCCCAGGCAAACTGCACTAGGTGGGGTAGTGAGTGTGCTCCGTCCCCTAATTACGTACCAGGCTAATTGCTTTAATGATAAGGCAATGTGACGCCAATGACTGAAAACACTGTGGGGGGGGGGAAGAAGGAATTAGCCGGGGTGGAATGAGATAATGGCCAGCGTCGTGAGCTGAGGCGTATTAAACCAACAGCGGAGATCTCCTAGGCTGGTGCGGTATTCTCGCCGGGTAAAGAAGCTCCATATCACCTCTTCCTTAGTGATTTATTTTTGAATATGGCTGGTTAATGTCCTTGTGTATGTTATGAAAAGTATGGCGATACTGGAAGGATATATGTACCACGGAAGAGGAAGTAAGGTGGAATAAACAAAATAAATCGCTTAGGAAAAGGTGTTAGGGAGTTTCCACAACCGACAAGAATACAGGCCCTAAGTTGACCACTGAACAATAATAAACTACAAGAAAACACAGTTCTATAAGTATTCATGGGGAGTGTGGCGAAAGAAAATAAACCAACAGACCCTAGGCCAAACAGGAAATTCACCCACCGCCCAGGGTAACTTAGGATCTGGCCAGCCTCAGTTTACCAGTTAACCCTGAATGGAATGGTTCGCTTTGACTGACACTTTCCAGGTCTTTTCCCCAGGACAGGCCGACCAAGGCTCGTATTCTCGTCGGTTACGGAAGCTCCCCATCACCTCGTACTTAACGATTTATTTTGAGATGTGGCTAGTACACATTCTGTGCCCCATTGATGAAGACTATGACCATAACAGAAGGACTTATATAACACAGAATAGGACAGCAGGAATAATAAGAAAATAAACTGCTTAGGAAAAGGTGTTAGGGACCTTCCTTATCCCACGAAAATACGGGTCCGAGACGTAAACCACACTGTCTTTCACAAAGCCCCTAATCCACCAGCACCCACTCAAGGGTCCCCAGCTTCACCTCCGACTCATCCTCCAGCAACGATAGAAACACTGGCGACGAGAAGAGCATCAGTGATTATGGACCACACGGGACCTTACCAAGACAGATATCTACCTGAATTCCATTTACCAGTGAAGGGCATACGTCCATCCCCACAACCACCTCGGACTGGTGGCCATCCCACTGGACAAGATTATTATGAAAGCTGACAGTATATTTCTTTTATTTGTTGTATTCCCTTCCCATGTGTGTGTGTGTGTGTGTGTGTGTGTGTGTGTGTGTGTGTGTGTGAATGTGTGTGTGTGTGTGTGTGTGTGTGTGTGTGTGTGTGTGTGTGTGTGTGTGTGTGTGTGTGTGTGTGTGTGTGTGTGTGTGTGTGTGTGTGTGTGTGTGTGTGTAGAATGGATTAACTCAACCCACGACTTGCATTAACTCATATTTACAGCTTAATTATATTTTATATCCTGAGCTTACTACTCTCCCCTTCCTCCTCCTCTCTCTCCAGTTCTTCTCTTCCTCCTCCTCCTCTTTCTCCGGTTCTTCTTCCTCCTCCTATTCCTTCTCTTCCTTCATCTTCTAATCAATCATTCCTCCTCCTCCTCCTCCTTTCCTTCCTTCACTTAATCCTCCATCTACTTACCTTCCTGTCTCCAGTACACACGTCTAATTTTCTACAAAACTAAAAAGTTACATTAAAATTAAAACAAAATAAAATGTTACCTTTACGCATTTTCTCTTTCACTGTTTCTCTCTCCCTTTCTTTCTCTTTCCTTTCTTCTCTTTATCACCTTTCTCTTTCTCATCTCCTCCTCCTGTCTCTTCCTCTTCTATGTATTATTTAATACAGTCAACACTTACCTGAAAAAGGAATAAACGTATTAGAAACACTGGAAACTAATCTTTACGGAAAACAAAAGCAAGAAGGTAGTCTCTCTCTCTCTCTCTCTCTCTCTCTCTCTCTCTCTCTATCTCGCATCTTTAAATACAAGATACTAAGGAGTTTGCTATAACAATCTATTGAAGAAAAGCTTTTATTTTTAGCCAAGGCTTTCGTCAAAAATATGTTGTTCTAATAACATCCTGTACATTATATATGATTTATTGTCTAAATCAGAGTGTGAAATAATCTTCAACATAACCACAGAAACAACAATTATTTTCAGTTTCAACTCCATCTCTGGATTGCTACACAAACAGGTAGAAGTGGAACAGGATTCTGACTTATATATCCCACAGCCGCAATTTTTAAAAAAGCTATTATTTTACTTTCACAACAATTGCTGAAGAACAACGTTCCGAAAAAGCAAATCAGAATAACTAAAACTAACATCACATAACGTATATTTCTATTTCTTTTAAGTGTTACCACAGGTCACGACCCCAAACACCATCACCACCTGGCAAACTAGACTTTATCCTTCCACCTCCACCCTCGCCACTCCACCCAGTCGTACTCCACCTTCGCCTCCTCCACCCTCAACTACTCGTTTCTACACCACCTCATTTCCTTGTTCCTCATCCTATCTTGTAAAGGAAGTCACACCTGCTAAGGATATCCTCTCCTGACACAAACTCTCACATCTGGCAGTCTCTCACACCTCATACTCCCCTCTCCCCATCCCCTCATATCTAGCCCTCCAATGATACTCCCCTCACACTCCAGTACTCATCAGTGTCACCGCCTTCCCCTCCCTCATCCTGTCCCCACATATCTAGCCTCCCACACCTGACCCTCCCGTCACTCCTCACTTTTCATCAGTGTCACCTCCCTCACCCCTGACCTTACCACGTTCCGGTCATCCTTCTTACCCCTCACCGTCTCCCTGCCGCAAATATAACCTTATTTCTCTTGGAACATGCCACTGCTTCACTATTTCTTACACATTTCATCTGTGTGTGTGTGTGTGTGTGTGTGTGTGTGTGTGTGTGTGTGTGTGTGTGTGTGTGTGTGTGTGTGTGTGTGTGTGTGTGTGATATCTGGCGCAGTATGATGTAGTGTGGTGATGTGAGGGAACAGTGTGTGTAATGTGGTGATGTGATAGCCAAGGGAAAGTGAACAGAGTATAGGGGCTGAAACAATGACCAGGACAACGAAGACTGATTTTGACAAGCCCCGACGCACTACTATATTGTTGTTACTCGAACATGGCCTAAAACAGCCATCTCTCAATCTTGAATGCTAAGTTGTCACGAGCGATAGACACTGGAATTCGATGCTACTCACGAAGATGTACTGTGGAAGGCATGTCGAGCCACAATTGCATCCAGTACTGCCACTGAGCTATGTGAAATAAACTGCAAAGGGACAACAACCCGGGCCATGTTAGGATAAAAAGAGTATAGTATACCAATCCTCGCTGAGGCAGGAATAGGGTGTAGGCACGAGGGGACAGACTGCCTAAGATCCGAATATACAAACCTCCTGCACCCGGCAAGTACTGTTGGCTGGCTCAGAGTACAGTTAATTATACACCCAAAAAAGTCAGTGTTGGGTTGACTGGGGCACCAAATCGGGCAGGGGGTTGTCATTACAACACACAGCAATAAAACCCTCACGTTGCATATAAGGCGGAATTAATAAGTACCGTTTAGTCCGTCAGTATTTGTGTTTGTAATGCAGTAACACAGTGGACGTAGATCCGGGAGGACACCTGCATGCAAGCACGAACGCCACACGGCAACTAACAACAGATAATACAAAGGGAAAACACTGTCCATAAACGGTATTTGTTCTGACAAGGTTAAGTTTATTCACCTGCTCCGAGATACCTTATATGACTGATGACATGGGAGGCGAGGAGAGGATGACCGGGAGCGAGGCGTAAGCATACAGACCCGTATTCTTGACGGTTAAGGACGCTCCCTAACACATTTTCCGAAGCTATTTATTTTGCTTATTACACCAGACTGTCCTCGTTTGTATTAAGTAAATTTCTCTAATATCGCCTGCCTTTACATACATAACGTAAGATATTAACCAACCATATCTAAAAATAAATCGCTATGGAAGAGGTGTTTGGGAACTTCTTTACCGACGAGTGTAAAATAGGAGTACATGAGGGAGGGTGACTCTGTGTGGCGAGAGGAAGTGGTCATGTCCTTCGAGAGAGAGATTTTGAGGCATTTCTTTCAAGACAAATTCAACACAACACGTAACACAGCTTTAAGAAAAGGCTGTATACTGTCATTACTAAGGTGGTCAAGGTTGCGATGAGTTGTGTATTTATCGGTGCTGTAAAAAGTCAGTATGTATTTACCAGTCGTACAAAATAAACAGCTTAATGAAGGCTTAATGAGGTCTATGTGGAGTGCTTATGTGTGGGTGGTCGGATCAGTGGTGCATCACGTGTACACCAGGCCAATTACAAGGTACTGGCTGCGTTGACACCATTTCGTCTCCACACACACACACACACACACACACACACACACACACACACACACACAGCCCTTTTTACACATTCCTGGCAGTGATGGAGTGATACAGCGATACATGCGAGAAATACCAGTTGTATGAATATTCACTCTGATAATCTCCCTCTGCTCCTGCCCAGAATCAGATGGGGACGAATATCCAGCCATGTTAGGGGACTTTCTAATGGTCTGATGCAGGAACTGAGTCTGGGTTCTCTGACGTAGGCAGTGGATAAATCTCTCTCTCTCTCTCTCTCTCTCTCTCTCTCTCTCACACACACACACACACACACACACACACACACTAGAAAAACAACTGTGTCCTCAAGGACAGCAATATAAGTGACAGATGGAGACGGTATGCAAATCCAACACGACTGCGACACTTTCGTTAATTTATTGTGGTGGTGTTGTGGCTGACAGGGCAGTGGGAGGGGCATGGAGAGTTAAGGGAAGGAGATGCTAAACATACACGCACACTTATGGAAACTTTTGGCTATGAAACTGATGCAGGTAAAAGACATGCTCAAATCTAATCAAGTTTCATGATGAACTGCAGTACGAATATTTAATTATAATCTCGAATACAACAGAGAATGAATGGATACAATGAACTTAAGTATATTTAATCTCAGTTATTTAGTCTCTTCATTCATTATTAGTACACGAAAAGCTGATAATATAAAGGTTCATCTCCCCATTATAACATTTGTAAGCTACCAATATCTGACTTTATGTAACAGTCTTGCACTGTTTTTTCTAATGTACCACAAACTTCAGTGGCAAAATAAGTACCACAAGTGTTAAAAAACATACTAAAAAGTAACAAATGTACCCTCAATGACAACACTTCTTTAGGATTAGTAATCGTTTTTTTGTACACCAATATCGTTGTCCTGCGTGTCTTAAATCTGAAATACTGTACTCGTATTGTAAACACGCCGATTTCAGTGAGGCTACATAATCGCTGTACTTACTGTTTTGTAATATAAGGCAGAGATGGGCCTAACTATATGAGTATTATATATTTTTCTAATTCTGTATAACAATTTGCGCCAACCAAAAGGCATCTGGCGACCCTCAACCTGAGAATCACGATGGCAGACTGTGACACGATACTAATATTTAAGTCCTTTGTACAAATAACTAGATTCCATTCTCCTTCTAAACACATTATGATTAACCTCATCTCCTCGCCCTTTCTGTCTACCTCTTATTTTCCCTCCCTCCTACCTGCTTTCCTCTCTCCATCACCTAACCACTTCCATCTCGTCCACCCAGCGGCCAGGGCGGGTCTCGGCACCACTCCATGCTTCATCCACATGGCCGTGCTGGCTGTGGTAGTGGGTGACGTAGTGAAACATGAGCTACTGCGTCCTGCCCTTCATAATCCAGTTCTGCCTTGCACACTACAATCCTGCCTCATCTAATTCAGTACTGCTTAGGTTAATCACATCCATCTTCGGTATACCCTTCACCATCCTTTCTCGCTCAAGCCAACCCTCGCCCAGGCTAAATCTACCAAGTCTAATCTAACTTTGATTAATTTCAGACAACCCTGCCTCACCCAGTCCTGACTCATCCTGCCTTGCCTTTCCCTTGTCCTGCTTCACTCTACCTTAACTCATCCTACCTTGCCTCATTCTGCCCTGCCTCACCCTGCCTTAACTCATCCTACCCTGCCTCTCTCTTGCCCTGCTTCACCCTGGCCTGCCTCACCCTGCTGTGATTCACCCTGCCTTAACTCATTCTACTCTGCCTCTCCTGCCCTGCTTCACCCTGGCCTGCCTCACCCTGCCGTGATGCACCATGCCTTAACTCATCCTACCCTGCCTCTCTCCTGCCCTGCTTCACCTTGGCCTGCCTCACATTAAACCATCCTACCTTGCCTCGTTCTTGCCGTGCCTCATCCTAATTTGTCTCACACTACCCTGCGATGGTCGGTGGGAAGGGGGTGATGATAGTGATGATGAGGATAGTGATGCGGATAGTGATGACGGATGATGGTAGTGGTGGCAGTTAATTAAGAAAGTGGTGGTGGTAAAAGGACTGACTGGTGATGGTAGTGGTAGAGGTGCTGGAAGTGATGGCCGTAGTGGTGGGTGAAGGGGGAGGCAATTTATGCATGTACTGTCAATGGTGGTTGCTAATGTCTTACTGAAAGAGTCTTGTCTCATTATGGCTAATTATATCGACTATTATTCTATTGCAGTTAAAAAAAAAAAAAAAAGTACTGTAGCAACGGGAAGTGAAGTTATGACAGCTCTGTGATAACCAATCATGAACGTCTCATCCTTTACTATACTCCTTCTGCTTTACTTGGCCTTAAGTTTTGTCCTTTTGCAGCCTATTACACGTAGCTCTGGGGAAGAATGAGATAATACTACAGCCATACATCCTTTCCATAGCACTTCTTCTAACAGCATTTTCTAATGTTAATCTACTGTTACAGCTCAGCATTCAAGGAGGAGAGATGGCAATTCTAGGCCAGGTTTGAGTAAAAAGGGTATAGTTAAGCATATCTACCATCCCTTCCTTATGTATATTTGTATGTTTTCTCTTATTACTACTTTTATTCTCACACTTCTTCCATTCTACAAAATATTACATTTATTCATCCTTCACACTCTCTCATACCGTTCGCTGCGCCTTAGCTCTTACCCAGACTCTTACCCTTTCTCATTCTCTCACTCACACCCCCCTATTCACCTTTCCTCAGTCTTCCTCATATCCTTCCAACCTTACTGTCTCCCTCAACTATGTTCCCACTCTTTGTTACATCACAAGATCTACAGTATTTCCATCAACAATCAACCCATCCCTTGCGTCACACTCCGACTAATCATCAACCCTCTTCCTCAATTACTACCCCCCTATTACCTTCTTCCCCATCACTCCTTTTAATTTCATATCAAGTCGATCTAACCCTACTAATATATTTCTTCACAAAAACTCTCTCTCTCTCTCTCTCTCTCTCTCTCTTTCTCTCTCGTTTACTAGTCTCAAAACCGCAGTGGAAATTCTTTAGTAATTTCGTAACTGATAAAGATAATCGTATGATATTTACAGTACTTAAGGTTTCCGGCCCTTCCACCCGCCATGCAGTTCAGAAACAGCCACCGACATTCAGTCAGCACCTCTCAATCACGCACTAATATCCCTTTCCCTCTTCCACTGTCCCGCTGCGTCATTACCCAACTCCACCACAAAAACCAATGGTCGTGACGCGGAAGAGATGATTACATTTTATCCTATTATCTACTTACTGATAACCCGTGATGGAGGGTAATGGGTGGAGCCTGACTGACTACAGGTGTTATAACATTTCCTGCCAGGTCAGAGCCAGCCTGGGTATTTTGGCCTGGGAAAGATTAAAGCAAGAGCCACTGTGCCGTCCCTCTCTGCTGCCCCAGCTTGACCATAAACAGACAGGCGTGGCTCAGTACCACTAACCCAGCCACACCACACCACAAGACACGAATCCCATATCCCGTCCCTCTTTCCTCTCGAAGTTTGACCAAATGCATAAGGCGCTGCCCGGTGTCCGTTAAGACACTTACCCAGCCACAACACCAGACGCCACACCACACCACGGACTCACCTGCAAATGGGAGAAACGCCAGATAAGCAAATGCCTCACAGGAAGGTCGAAATAAACCATCTTAATTGTTATCAAGAAACAAGTCAAGATTTATTCATGTCGCAGAACAGTTACACACGAACACATGCTGTAGCCTAGTCACTTATCGGCCATTTTTTTAGTACATAAATAATAGGTTGTCCGCATGAGATCACCTACAGCATTAGAAAAATCGCTTAGTTCACAAAACGCTTAAAAACACACACACACACACACTCTCTCTTTAAGTGTAAGCCACCAAAAAATTCTGAATAACTGATATATACCATCCTAGAAGCATAAAGTTTCTCAGATCAGCAATAAAAAAAATCATTAACTCCACTTCTACTGAATTACACCAGAATTGTCCCTTTATTTCTCAGACAACTGTGTTCATGCAAGCCAAAAGTTTCCATCAAACCTTCACAAGCTTCATTGTTCACGGCTTCACATGTGAAGTTCGAAACACACCACACAGCAACACAGAATCAGTATCATCTCCTATGATAGCGAGGTCAACACAGGATGGGGTGGGTGTGGGTGAGGTGAGGGGAGTGACTACGCTATACTCTATACTGCACTAGAGCATCAATGTACGGTTGAAGCATACCTTGTAGGATGCATTTTCATTCCTCATTAGAATGATAATCGGTAATTTTTAACACAGTTTTTTAAGGTTAATCAAGTTAACTTAGTGTCATATAACTCGGTGTTATTAATATGAAGTGGGGAAAAGGAGTAAAAGTTCGGTTACAGTTCCGTTCTGCTGCTTCTAGTCACACAAGACGGCCATATTGTTAAGCGCAGTATGTAACGATTTTGCTGATGTCAGCACTAAAATATACACACACAGCAAAGCATAACTCGCTAAAGGGGTGAAAAATGGTGGCAATGTGGGGCAGACACTTAACGTACTAATGTCTTTCTTTCCTTTTTAAACCCTCCACTTCGGGATGGCTTATTATTGCGATGACTGAACAATGGCGACGAATTAGTGTAGACTAAGCCCTACTGAATACCACCATTAGTCTTCTGAAATGGTAGTAAACATCACAGTGATCATGAACAAGTACTTACATTTTACATGTACCTAGCTGGCGAATATGGCGGTTTTGGTACTTTCAGATAAGTTAGCAAAGTTGGCAACATGCAGCAATTTCGTTATAGCTAAGTACTTTGGAAATGACGTACACACCACTTACCGGTACTAAATTTTGACAAAACCATAATAATCTTAATTTGCTCACTTCTTCCGTAACACGTATTACTTTGCCCTTAAGTATACTGATGACATTACACAACACGCACACGTAAGTTATACTGTACATTAAACTGTTGAGCGACAGAATTATAAGGATTAGGGATGACAAAAACTATGAACCTCAGGCAGGCTTTACATACCCAGACTCACCAAACTGGTTTCAGTTTGTGATGCCGAAACGGACTCAGTACGTAAACGGCCCTCGAAGCATCGACCACGATTTTTGCCGCAGTATTTATATGGCACCTACAGTGCAGTCGGTAATGACCCATCAAAAGTAAATCACCATATAACAGCCTTACAATTAACCACCTGCCACAGTGATCTTTACCAAAGCTTTTATGACATCATACAAACTTATGGTTAAATTTTGGCTGTGCGGTCCAGACTCTTCAGTGTCCCTCTAAATGATGCTGATATAGAAAACGACAACATGATTTATTCCCCTGCACTGCCATCTCTGGCTCTTCAACTTTTCTTATCAGTTCTCATTATTCAAGTTGGTGACGGTTACTACTACTTAACCTAACTTTCCAATCTCCCACATACACGCTTTTCAACTTTATCAGGCACCATGGTCACCACCCGCATCAAAACGCCCTCTCTCCATTGTACAGTAAGGAAAACATTATGACGAGTGAACATGCCGCAAACCTGTTCACTTGCTATCTTTAATACCCTGGTGGTCTGGTGGTTTCAGGACACCTCTCAGGGTGACAATCATGTACTACAATGAAGGTTCGAATCAGCAGGAGCCAAATGAAAGTTTCTCGATCATGTACTATGACCAAGCAGATTGAACAGTCACTTTTCCTTAAATGGTTTGGCCTATGATAACCTAGCCTCGCGATCCAACACCACACAGGAGATGATATGGGATTACCTTATGCACATTCGATTAAAAAAATAATCTTCACTGTGTCTACATTATGAACCAGTGAACTAAACATCTGAAATTATTCTGCTGTAAAGTGTCACGTTTCATTTTACCGGCAATTTTTATGTGAACTATAAACAAGACTTTTATACAGATTAAAGACATGGTGGATACAGACGCTTAAGAGAAAAAGAATGCGACTTGCAACAACATTCCTTGTGAAACCACTGATCACATGAGTACAATAGTTTTTGATCATGTGTACATGAGCACTCACTACTAAAGAGGCAAGAATGGATGAGGTTTGAGGTTACGATGCGTTCATCAGCTCTTCTTCCTACACCATCATTTTTATTAGCCTTCTCGATGGTCCTCGTCCCTAAAAAGTTATGGACAAGTGAGTATTATTATTATAACCTTGTTCATTCATCCTGCCTCCATTAGTTATTATCTTTTTTCCCACTCCACTGCATGTGCGAGGCGTGGGACAATACATACCGTACCATTTCTCCAGGAGGAAGAAGGATACAGAATGTTTTAAGAGATAATGTTGCCTAGCAACAGGGAGCGCCTTGTCACAGAAAACCGGCTTTACGGTTAACAATGGTTTTGTGACAGATACCTTTTCTAGGACAACCCGTGGTATCATTTACATTTGCTGTGCGCCTCTGGGTTTCATAGTCAACTACTGTGAGATGGGGATGCACAATTTTGTTGTGCTTGTTACGTTTCTTGGCTTAATTGTAAAGGTGTGTTTATTCGTTCTGCCACATCGCTCATTACCTACACCTTGATCTCCTGCCGAGCCACATGTAGTACTATCTGACAACCAGAGCGATATGATACGTTGCAGAGATGTACGGTGAGGGAGGGGGAGGTGTTGGGGGATGTTG
Source organism: Coenobita brevimanus (assembly GCF_032717465.1). NCBI lineage: Eukaryota > Metazoa > Arthropoda > Malacostraca > Decapoda > Coenobitidae > Coenobita > Coenobita brevimanus. Next base: position 143,802 of record NW_027644769.1, on the reverse strand, counting down.
CATGCCATATTCTTGCCAGACAATTTCTTGTTGTAAAAGTCCTCCCTCCTCTACCATACCCCTCACTTAAGTCGTTTGTCAGAGTTCATGGTAGGCTGTTTACCCTTCCATTGAGGGAGGCAGCATCCCCCAAGTGTGTAAGACACTGACACAGTGCTCGACTTTATTATCATTACCGGGTATGTATCCCACTCAGAATGACAGCGCCCATTCTCCAGGTCAGGTTGTTCACTCAAGCACTATCAGACGGATCCACAACAGCCCTCATACCTCACCACTTGGGCAGTAACACACACCATCTCTGTTCTAATATGGCTAAGGGTGTCTCATTCAGGACTGATAAAGCAGAACTAGCAACTGAGTTTATATGGTGTGTTGGTGGGTATTATACTACAGCAGCAACAAATGTATAAGCTTAATAAAAATCTAGTCTCTAAAAATAATGAGATGATCTCCTTACTCTACCATCCTCGGCCAGTGATTATTCTTCTTGGCCACCACCTACCCCAATGGGCTTAAAACGAGCTGTTTCCGCTTGGGAGTGGTGGAAGAATGATCAAGAGCCTCGTAACTCTTGTGACCACTCAACAAAAGAGCGCTGATACCAGTTTTAACAATGTAGTTGTGGCATGAAATTGTAGTGTTTAGTGTTAAGCGGTACCCACAAAAAACCACAACCATCCTGCTTGTTTTATACCTCACCACACCACACTATACAAAGCCATATCATACCATACCACAGCCCAGCACACCACACCACACCACGCTGCACCTCACCACACCACACCACACAATACCATACCACACTACACCATACCACGTCACCCTTCTCGACAAATAAGTCACCAGCAAGGGATAAAATTAGTCCAAGTTGGCTGCGTTCTACACAATCGTTAGAGACACTACAGCACACATCATTTCACATAATGTAAGGTTCCGAATTTTCCGACAATATAAGCTGGATATATTTTCTCTCTCAATTATTAGTCAGATCTTTCATAGTTCGAAATTATTAACTATTACCAAGGCAGTTCACACAGCACACCACATGGACCGCATTCAAACAAAAACAGTTCTTCAACCCAGCCTCCATCAAAAACCTGTAACAGACCGAACAACTCAAGTCCATGGGTTTCATAAGATGGGCTGAAGGCCGACCCTACCACCAAGGCAATACACGAGAAAAGCACTCCGTAACTCGTGTTTTTATTCTATTCGTATATATAACATCTTATCGGCTTCAAGTGGCAATGGCGAGGATCAAGGTGGTATGCGGATACCTACGCGCGCGCGCGCGCGTGCGTGTGCGTGTGTGTGTGTGTGTGTGTGTGTGTTAGAGGAAGGGGTGACGTCAAGCACACCCACATGGATTATATCAAACTGTCACATACCCACAGTGTTTTATTCATTTTTAGCTAACACTCAACATCTACTGTACGTATATCTCCCTCACATCACCCATCTACAATATCTATCTATCTATCTATAGCCCGACGCCCTAATCCCGCAAAGGGTGGCCGCAGACAAAACGCCTCCAAGTCACTCTGTCACCCACCATTTGACTCCCCTCCCCCCAACTCACCCCCCCCTCCCTCATACACCTCTCAACTCCATCCCTCCACCTCATCCTCGGTCTACCCCTCCCTCTCCCTCCCTCCACCTCACCTACATACACCCTCTTAGTCAGTCTTTCATTCTCCATCCTCTCCACATGTCCAAACCACCTCAGTGTATTTCTCCTAATCTTTTCAACCACATCCACATCTACCCCACAACGTTCCTTCACTTCTTCATTCGTCAACCTGTCCCTCCATGTCACTCCACATGCTCCTCTCAAGTAACTCATTTCCACTGCTCTCACTCTTGACTTGTTCCCCTCTTGCAAGGTCCACGCCTCGCTTCCATACGTCAGGGTAGGGATCACAATACCATCATGCAGTGACTTCTTAACTTCCATACTCACCTCCCTATTTCTCATCACTGCTTTCAGTGTGCCAACAACCTTCCTTCCCTGCTGTACCCTTTCACGTACTTCATCCCCCAAAGTTCCATCTTTACTCATCACACTACCCAAGTACTTGAATGCACTCACATTCTCCAAATCCTCACCATCCAACCTCACTGCACACTCTGTGACTTCATTCCTCTCAAACACCATAACTTTACTTTTGTTTACATTAACTTTCAGCTTCCTCCTCCTACACACTGTCCCAAATTCATTCACCAAACCTTGCAACTCCCATTCATCTTCACTCAACAATACTGTATCATCAGCAAACAGCAACACCGGAAGCTTCCAAATCTCACCCTCATTCATTAGGGCCACCCCCACATCCACTGCCCTACCTTGTACCTCCTTTACGACCCCATCCATATATATATTAAACAGCCATGGAGACATTACACACCCCTGTTTCAGTCCCACATTGAGATCAAAGAACTCACTCAGCTCACCATCCACTCGCACCGTAGCCCTAGCTCCCTTGTACATACTCTTCACAGCACTCAACAATTTCCCCTCCACTCCATATATTCTTAATACCTTCCACACACCTTTCCTATCTATTCTGTCATAAGCTTTCTCCAAGTCCATGAAGGCAGCTTACACTTTCCTTCCCTTCTCTAGATACTTCTCCACTAAACATCTTAGAACAAATATCTGATCTACACACCCTTTTCCCTTCCTAAATCCCCCTTGTTCTTCTCCAACTAGCTCCTCTGTCATATGCCTAACCCTATCAATAAGTATTCTACCATATATTTTACCAGTCACACTAAGAAGGCAAATACCCCTATGGTTACCACATACTTCTCTCTCCCCTTTTCCTTTGTACAGAGGAACAATTATACCTGATTTCCAGTCCTCTGGAACCCCTCCCTCTTCCCAAGCCAATCTACACAACTTCCATATCCACTCCACAACAATCTCACCCCCATACCTAAGCATTTCACCACACACTCCATCAATTCCTGGGGCCTTTCCCAGCTTAATCTTCTTCATCGCTTCCACTACTTCCGACCTACTGATCTCTTCCTCCCTCCTCTCATCTCTTCTTCTCCCAGCCATTCCCCAACCACTTATACTCACACTGCTCTCACTCTCCACATTCAACAAATCCTCAAAGTGCTCCTTCCATCTCCTCAATTTCTCTCTTTTCTCCACCAACAATCTATTATTCCTATCTTTCACTCCCCTACTATTTCCCCTTTCACACTGCCTTACTTTCTTTACCTCCTTCCAAAACAATTTCTTACTCTCCCTCCATTTCACACTCAGATTCCTCCCAAACTCTTCATCCACTTTCTTCTTACTCTCCTTCACCAGTCTCTTAACCTCCCTTCTCCTGCTCACATATACCTCTCTCTTCTCTCTCTCATCTTCTCCCCTACCTCTACTCGCCAACCATTCACCATATGCCTTCTTCTTTTGTTCCACAGCTCGTTTCACCTCATCATTCCACCATGCTGTCCCTTGCACACCCTTGCATCTCCTCCTCACTCCACAAACCTACAATATAACCACTCATATTCCACCCCAACACATCTTCCAGCATTCCAGGTACACACACACACACACACACACACACACACACTGGACTTTCCTTCTTCACACACTGACTCTCAAACCCATGCTTACTGGTTTCCTCCAGCCCACCTCCTGTCCCACGCCCACACTCCTTCCCATACCCACCAACCCAGCCTCTCGACAGCCCGGCAGAACCAAATTAGGCAAAAAAATAATGCAAGGTATAAGACAAGCTGTAAGTAGTAGCCCAGTGGTAATAAATACCAGCCCACCCTG